>NW_028151981.1:0-157894 GCF_964638095.1 Poromitra crassiceps
TTTTTTCCAAAATCAGACTTGACACCAGAGAGGCTGAATACCGCACTGAGTCAATGCGGTCTTAGCCTCTCTGGTCTCAACACTCTGTCTGATTTTGGATTTTTTTTTTTTTTTTTCCAAAATCAGACTTGACACCAGAGAGGCTGAATACCGCACTGAGTCAATGCGGTCTTAGCCTCTCTGGTGTCAACACTCTGTCTGATTTTGGATTTTTTTTTTTTTTTTCCAAAATCAGACTTGACACCAGAGAGGCTGAATACCGCACTGAGTCAATGCGGTCTTAGCCTCTCTGGTCTCAACACTCTGTCTGATTTTGGATATTTTTTTTTTTTTTTTTTCCAAAATCAGACTTGACACCAGAGTGGCTGAATACCGCACTGAGTCAATGCGGTCTTAGCCTCTCTGGTGTCAACACTCTGTCTGATTTTGGATTTTTTTTTTTTTTTTTCCAAAATCAGACTTGACACCAGAGAGGTTGAATACCGCACTGAGTCAATGCGGTCTTAGCCTCTCTGGTGTCAACACTCTGTCTGATTTTGGATTTTTTTTTTTTTTTCCAAAATCAGACTTGACACTAGAGAGGCTGAATACCGCACTGAGTCAATGCGGTCTTAGCCTCTCTGGACTCAACACTCTGTCTGATTTTGGATTTTTTTTTTTTTTTTTCCAAAATCAGACTTGACACCAGAGAGGCTGAATACCGCACTGAGTCAATGCGGTCTTAGCCTCTCTGGTGTCAACACTCTGTCTGATTTTGGATTTTTTTTTTTTTTTTCCAAAATCAGACTTGACACCAGAGAGGCTGAATACCGCACTGAGTCAATGCGGTCTTAGCCTCTCTGGTCTCAACACTCTGTCTGATTTTGGATTTTTTTTTTTTTTTCCAAAATCAGACTTGACACCAGAGAGGCTGAATACCGCACTGAGTCAATGCGGTCTTAGCCTCTCTGGTGTCAACACTCTGTCTGATTTTGGATTTTTTTTTTTTTTCCCAAAATCAGACTTGACACCAGAGAGGCTGAATACCGCACTGAGTCAATGCGGTCTTAGCCTCTCTGGTCTCAACACTCTGTCTGATTTTGGATTTTTTTTTTTCTTTCCAAAATCAGACTTGACACCAGAGAGGCTGAATACCGCACTGAGTCAATGCGGTCTTAGCCTCTCTGGTGTCAACACTCTGTCTGATTTTGGATTTTTTTTTTTTTTTCCAAAATCAGACTTGACACCAGAGAGGCTAAATACCGCACTGAGTCAATGCGGTCTTAGCCTCTCTGGTCTCAACACTCTGTCTGATTTTGGATTTTTTTTTTTTTTTCCAAAATCAGACTTGACACCAGAGAGGCTGAATACCGCACTGAGTCAATGCGGTCTTAGCCTCTCTGGTGTCAACACTCTGTCTGATTTTGGATTTTTTTTTTTTTTTCCAAAATCAGACTTGACACCAGAGAGGCTGAATACCGCACTGAGTCAATGCGGTCTTAGCCTCTCTGGTCTCAACACTCTGTCTGATTTTGGATTTTTTTTTTTTTTTTTTCCAAAATCAGACTTGACACCAGAGAGGCTGAATACCGCACTGAGTCAATGCGGTCTTAGCCTCTCTGGTGTCAACACTCTGTCTGATTTTGGATTTTTTTTTTTTTTTCCAAAATCAGACTTGACACAGAGAGGCTGAATACCGCACTGAGTCAATGCGGTCTTAGCCTCTCTGGTCTCAACACTCTGTCTGATTTTGGATTTTTTTTTTTTTTTTTTTTCCAAAATCAGACTTGACACCAGAGTGGCTGAATACCGCACTGAGTCAATGCGGTCTTAGCCTCTCTGGTGTCAACACTCTGTCTGATTTTGGATTTTTTTTTTTTTTTTCCAAAATCAGACTTGACACCAGAGAGGTTGAATACCGCACTGAGTCAATGCGGTCTTAGCCTCTCTGGTGTCAACACTCTGTCTGATTTTGGATTTTTTTTTTTTTTCCAAAATCAGACTTGACACTAGAGAGGCTGAATACCGCACTGAGTCAATGCGGTCTTAGCCTCTCTGGACTCAACACTCTGTCTGATTTTGGATTTTTTTTTTTTTTTTTCCAAAATCAGACTTGACACCAGAGAGGCTGAATACCGCACTGAGTCAATGCGGTCTTAGCCTCTCTGGTGTCAACACTCTGTCTGATTTTGGATTTTTTTTTTTTTTTCCAAAATCAGACTTGACACCAGAGAGGCTGAATACCGCACTGAGTCAATGCGGTCTTAGCCTCTCTGGTCTCAACACTCTGTCTGATTTTGGATTTTTTTTTTTTTCCAAAATCAGACTTGACACCAGAGAGGCTGAATACCGCACTGAGTCAATGCGGTCTTAGCCTCTTGGTGTCAACACTCTGTCTGATTTTGGATTTTTTTTTTTTTTTTCCAAAATCAGACTTGACACCAGAGAGGCTGAATACCGCACTGAGTCAATGCGGTCTTAGCCTCTCTGGTCTCAACACTCTGTCTGATTTTGGATTTTTTTTTTTCTTTCCAAAATCAGACTTGACACCAGAGAGGCTGAATACCGCACTGAGTCAATGCGGTCTTAGCCTCTCTGGTGTCAACACTCTGTCTGATTTTGGATTTTTTTTTTTTTTTTCCAAAAATCAGACTTGACACCAGAGAGGCTGAATACCGCACTGAGTCAATGCGGTCTTAGCCTCTCTGGGAACACTCTGTCTGATTTTGGATTTTTTTTTTTTTTTTTTCCCCAAAATCAGACTTGACACCAGAGAGGCTGAATACCGCACTGAGTCAATGCGGTCTTAGCCTCTCTGGTCTCAACACTCTGTCTGATTTTGGATTTTTTTTTTTTTTTTTTCCAAAATCAGACTTGACACCAGAGAGGCTGAATACCGCACTGAGTCAATGCGGTCTTAGCCTCTCTGGTCTAAACACTCTGTCTGATTTTGGATTTTTTTTTTTTTTTTTTTTCAAAAATCAGACTTGACACCAGAGAGGCTGAATACCGCACTGAGTCAATGCGGTCTTAGCCTCTCTGGTCTCAACACTCTGTCTGATTTTGGATTTTCTTTTTTTTTTTTCCAAAATCAGACTTGACACCAGAGAGGCTGAATACCGCACTGAGTCAATGCGGTCTTAGCCTCTCTGGTGTCAACACTCTGTCTGATTTTGGATTTTTTTTTTTTTTTTTTCAAAATCAGACTTGACACCAGAGAGGCTGAATACCGCACTGAGTCAATGTGGTCTTAGCCTCTCTGGTCTCAACACTCTGTCTGATTTTGGATTTTTTTTTTTTTTTCCAAAATCAGACTTGACACCAGAGAGGCTGAATACCGCACTGAGTCAATGCGGTCTTAGCCTCGCTGGTGTCAACACTGTCTGATTTTTGATTTTTTTTTTTTTTTTTTCCAAAATCAGAGTTGACACCAGAGAGGCTGAATACCGCACTGAGTCAATGCGGTCTTAGCCTCTCTGGTCTCAACACTCTGTCTGATTTTGGATTTTTTTTTTTTTTTTCCAAAATCAGACTTGACACCAGAGAGGCTGAATACCGCACTGAGTCAATGCGGTCTTAGCCTCTCTGGTGTCAACACTCTGTCTGATTTTGGATTTTTTTTTTTTTTTTCCAAAATCAGACTTGACACCAGAGAGGCTGAATACCGCACTGAGTCAATGCGGTCTTAGCCTCTCTGGTGTCAACACTCTGTCTGATTTTGGATTTTTTTTTTTTTTCCAAAATCAGACTTGACACCAGAGAGGCTAAATACCGCACTGAGTCAATGCGGTCTTAGCCTCTCTGGTCTCAACACTCTGTCTGATTTTGGATTTTTTTTTTTTTTCCAAAATCAGACTTGACACCAGAGAGGCTGAATACCGCACTGAGTCAATGCGGTCTTAGCCTCTCTGGTGTCAACACTCTGTCTGATTTTGGATTTTTTTTTTTTTTTCCAAAATCAGACTTGACACCAGAGAGGCTGAATACCGCACTGAGTCAATGCGGTCTTAGCCTCTCTGGTCTCACAACACTCTGTCTGATTTTGGATTTTTTTTTTTTTTT
Organism: Poromitra crassiceps; assembly: GCF_964638095.1. Lineage (NCBI taxonomy): Eukaryota > Metazoa > Chordata > Actinopteri > Beryciformes > Melamphaidae > Poromitra > Poromitra crassiceps. The sequence continues at coordinate 4,042 of NW_028151981.1, forward strand.
TCCAAAATCAGACTTGAGACCAGAGAGGCTGAATACCGCACTGAGTCAATGCGGTCTTAGCCTCTCTGGTGTCAACACTCTGTCTGATTTTGGATTTTTTTTTTTTTTTTCCAAAATCAGACTTGACACCAGAGAGGCTGAATACCGCACTGAGTCAATGCGGTCTTAGCCTCTCTGGTCTCAACACTCTGTCTGATTTTGGATTTTTTTTTTTTTTTTTTTTCCAAAATCAGACTTGACACCAGAGTGGCTGAATACCGCACTGAGTCAATGCGGTCTTAGCCTCTCTGGTGTCAACACTCTGTCTGATTTTGGATTTTTTTTTTTTTTTTCCAAAATCAGACTTGACACCAGAGAGGTTGAATACCGCACTGAGTCAATGCGGTCTTAGCCTCTCTGGTGTCAACACTCTGTCTGATTTTGGATTTTTTTTTTTTTTTTCCAAAATCAGACTTGACACTAGAGAGGCTGAATACCGCACTGAGTCAATGCGGTCTTAGCCTCTCTGGACTCAACACTCTGTCTGATTTTGGATTTTTTTTTTTTTTTTTCCAAAATCAGACTTGACACCAGAGAGGCTGAATACCGCACTGAGTCAATGCGGTCTTAGCCTCTCTGGTGTCAACACTCTGTCTGATTTTGGATTTTTTTTTTTTTTTCCAAAATAGACTTGACACCAGAGAGGCTGAATACCGCACTGAGTCAATGCGGTCTTAGCCTCTCTGGTCTCAACACTCTGTCTGATTTTGGATTTTTTTTTTTTTTTCCAAAATCAGACTTGACACCAGAGAGGCTGAATACCGCACTGAGTCAATGCGGTCTTAGCCTCTCTGGTGTCAACACTCTGTCTGATTTTGGATTTTTTATTTTTTTTCCAAAATCAGACTTGACACCAGAGAGGCTGAATACCGCACTGAGTCAATGCGGTCTTAGCCTCTCTGGTCTCAACACTCTGTCTGATTTTGGATTTTTTTTTTCTTTCCAAAATCAGACTTGACACCAGAGAGGCTGAATACCGCACTGAGTCAATGCGGTCTTAGGCTCTCTGGTGTCAACACTCTGTCTGATTTTGGATTTTTTTTTTTTTTCTTTCCAAAATCAGACTTGACACCAGAGAGGCTGAATACCGCACTGAGTCAATGCGGTCTTAGCCTCTCTGGTGTGAACACTCTGTCTGATTTTGGATTTTTTTTTTTTTTTTTCCCCCAAAATCAGACTTGACACCAGAGAGGCTGAATACCGCACTGAGTCAATGCGGTCTTAGCCTCTCTGGTCTCAACACTCTGTCTGATTTTGGATTTTTTTTTTTTTTTTTCCAAAATCAGACTTGACACCAGAGAGGCTGAATACCGCACTGAGTCAATGCGGTCTTAGCCTCTCTGGTCTCAACACTCTGTCTGATTTTGGATTTTTTTTTTTTTTTTTTCCAAAATCAGACTTGACACCAGAGAGGCTGAATACCGCACTGAGTCAATGCGGTCTTAGCCTCTCTGGTGTCAACACTCTGTCTGATTTTGGATTTTCTTTTTTTTTTTTCCAAAATCAGACTTGACACCAGAGAGGCTGAATACCGCACTGAGTCAATGCGGTCTTAGCCTCTCTGGTCTCAACACTCTGTCTGATTTTGGATTTTCTTTTTTTTTTTCCAAAATCAGACTTGACACCAGAGAGGCTGAATACCGCACTGAGTCAATGTGGTCTCAGCCTCTCTGGTCTCAACACTCTGTCTGATTTTGGATTTTTTTTTTTTTTTCCAAAATCAGACTTGACACCAGAGAGGCTGAATACCGCACTGAGTCAATGCGGTCTTAGCCTCTCTGGTGTCAACACTCTGTCTGATTTTGGATTTTTTTTTTTTTTTTTCGAAATCAGACTTGACACCAGAGAGGCTGAATACCGCACTGAGTCAATGCGGTCTTAGCCTCGCTGGTGTCAACACTGTCTGATTTTTGATTTTTTTTTTTTTTTTTCCAAAATCAGAGTTGACACCAGAGAGGCTGAATACCGCACTGAGTCAATGCGGTCTTAGCCTCTCTGGTCTCAACACTCTGTCTGATTTTGGATTTTTTTTTTTTTTTTTTCCAAAATCAGACTTGACACCAGAGAGGCTGAATACCGCACTGAGTCAATGCGGTCTTAGCCTCTCTGGTGTCAACACTCTGTCTGATTTTGGATTTTTTTTTTTTTTTTTCCAAAATCAGACTTGACACCAGAGAGGCTGAATACCGCACTGAGTCAATGCGGTCTTAGCCTCTCTGGTGTCAACACTCTGTCTGATTTTGGATTTTTTTTTTTTTTTCCAAAATCAGACTTGACACCAGAGAGGCTAAATACCGCACTGAGTCAATGCGGTCTTAGCCTCTCTGGTCTCAACACTCTGTCTGATTTTGGATTTTTTTTTTTTTTTCCAAAATCAGACTTGACACCAGAGAGGCTGAATACCGCACTGAGTCAATGCGGTCTTAGCCTCTCTGGTGTCAACACTCTGTCTGATTTTGGATTTTTTTTTTTTTTTTCCAAAATCAGACTTGACACCAGAGAGGCTGAATACCGCACTGAGTCAATGCGGTCTTAGCCTCTCTGGTCTCAACACTCTGTCTGATTTTGGATTTTTTTTTTTTTTTTTCCAAAATCAGACTTGAGACCAGAGAGGCTGAATACCGCACTGAGTCAATGCGGTCTTAGCCTCTCTGGTGTCAACACTCTGTCTGATTTTGGATTTTTTTTTTTTTTTTCCAAAATCAGACTTGACACCAGAGAGGCTGAATACCGCACTGAGTCAATGCGGTCTTAGCCTCTCTGGTCTCAACACTCTGTCTGATTTTGGATTTTTTTTTTTTTTTTTTTCCAAAATCAGACTTGACACCAGAGTGGCTGAATACCGCACTGAGTCAATGCGGTCTTAGCCTCTCTGGTGTCAACACTCTGTCTGATTTTGGATTTTTTTTTTTTTTTTTCCAAAATCAGACTTGACACCAGAGAGGTTGAATACCGCACTGAGTCAATGCGGTCTTAGCCTCTCTGGTGTCAACACTCTGTCTGATTTTGGATTTTTTTTTTTTTTCCAAAATCAGACTTGACACTAGAGAGGCTGAATACCGCACTGAGTCAATGCGGTCTTAGCCTCTCTGGACTCAACACTCTGTCTGATTTTGGATTTTTTTTTTTTTTTTTCCAAAATCAGACTTGACACCAGAGAGGCTGAATACCGCACTGAGTCAATGCGGTCTTAGCCTCTCTGGTGTCAACACTCTGTCTGATTTTGGATTTTTTTTTTTTTTTTCCAAAATCAGACTTGACACCAGAGAGGCTGAATACCGCACTGAGTCAATGCGGTCTTAGCCTCTCTGGTCTCAACACTCTGTCTGATTTTGGATTTTTTTTTTTTTTTTCCAAAATCAGACTTGACACCAGAGAGGCTGAATACCGCACTGAGTCAATGCGGTCTTAGCCTCTCTGGTGTCAACACTCTGTCTGATTTTGGATTTTTTTTTTTTTTTCCAAAATCAGACTTGACACCAGAGAGGCTGAATACCGCACTGAGTCAATGCGGTCTTAGCCTCTCTGGTCTCAACACTCTGTCTGATTTTGGATTTTTTTTTTTCTTTCCAAAATCAGACTTGACACCAGAGAGGCTGAATACCGCACTGAGTCAATGCGGTCTTAGCCTCTCTGGTGTCAACACTCTGTCTGATTTTGGATTTTTTTTTTTTTTTTTCCAAAATCAGACTTGACACCAGAGAGGCTGAATACCGCACTGAGTCAATGCGGTCTTAGCCTCTCTGGTGTGAACACTCTGTCTGATTTTGGATTTTTTTTTTTTTTTTTCCCCCAAAATCAGACTTGACACCAGAGAGGCTGAATACCGCACTGAGTCAATGCGGTCTTAGCCTCTCTGGTCTCAACACTCTGTCTGATTTTGGATTTTTTTTTTTTTTTTCCAAAATCAGACTTGACACCAGAGAGGCTGAATACCGCACTGAGTCAATGCGGTCTTAGCCTCTCTGGTCTCAACACTCTGTCTGATTTTGGATTTTTTTTTTCTCTCCAAAATCAGACTTGACACCAGAGAGGCTGAATACCGCACTGAGTCAATGCGGTCTTAGCCTCTCTGGTGTCAACACTCTGTCTGATTTTGGATTTTTTTTTTTTTTTTTCCAAAATCAGACTTGACACCAGAGAGGCTGAATACCGCACTGAGTCAATGCGGTCTTAGCCTCTCTGGTGTGAACACTCTGTCTGATTTTGGATTTTTTTTTTTTTTTTTTCCCCAAAATCAGACTTGACACCAGAGAGGCTGAATACCGCACTGAGTCAATGCGGTCTTAGCCTCTCTGGTCTCAACACTCTGTCTGATTTTGGATTTTTTTTTTTTTTTTTCCAAAATCAGACTTGACACCAGAGAGGCTGAATACCGCACTGAGTCAATGCGGTCTTAGCCTCTCTGGTCTCAACACTCTGTCTGATTTTGGATTTTTTTTTTTTTTCCAAAATCAGACTTGACACCAGAGAGGCTGAATACCGCACTGAGTCAATGCGGTCTTAGCCTCGCTGGTGTCAACACTGTTTGATTTTTGATTTTTTTTTTTTTTTTCCAAAATCAGAGTTGACACCAGAGAGGCTGAATACCGCACTGAGTCAATGCGGTCTTAGCCTCTCTGGTCTCAACACTCTGTCTGATTTTGGATTTTTTTTTTTTTTTTTCCAAAATCAGACTTGACACCAGAGAGGCTGAATACCGCACTGAGTCAATGCGGTCTTAGCCTCTCTGGTGTCAACACTCTGTCTGATTTTGGATTTTTTTTTTTTTTTTCCAAAATCAGACTTGACACCAGAGAGGCTGAATACCGCACTGAGTCAATGCGGTCTTAGCCTCTCTGGTGTCAACACTCTGTCTGATTTTGGATTTTTTTTTTTTTTCCAAAATCAGACTTGACACCAGAGAGGCTAAATACCGCACTGAGTCAATGCGGTCTTAGCCTCTCTGGTCTCAACACTCTGTCTGATTTTGGATTTTTTTTTTTTTTTCCAAAATCAGACTTGACACCAGAGAGGCTGAATACCGCACTGAGTCAATGCGGTCTTAGCCTCTCTGGTGTCAACACTCTGTCTGATTTTGGATTTTTTTTTTTTTTTTTTTCCAAAATCAGACTTGACACCAGAGAGGCTGAATACCGCACTGAGTCAATGCGGTCTTAGCCTCTCTGGTGTCAACACTCTGTCTTATTTTGGATTTTTTTTTTTTTTTTTCCAAAATCAGACTTGACACCAGAGAGGCTGAATACCGCACTGAGTCAATGCGGTCTTAGCCTCTCTGGTGTCAACACTCTGTCTTATTTTGGATTTTTTTTTTTTTTTTTCCAAAATCAGACTTGACACCAGAGAGGCTGAATACCGCACTGAGTCAATGCGGTCTTAGCCTCTCTGGTGTCAACACTCTGTCTGATTTTGGATTTTTTTTTTTTTTTTTTCAAAATCAGACTTGACACCAGAGAGGCTGAATACCGCACTGAGTCAATGCGGTCTTAGCCTCTCTGGTCTCAACACTCTGTCTGATTTTGGATTTTTTTTTTTTTTCCAAAATCAGACTTGACACCAGAGAGGCTGAATACCGCACTAAGTCAATGCGGTCTTAGCCTCGCTGGTGTCAACACTCTGTCTGATTTTTGATTTTTTTTTTTTTTTTCCAAAATCAGAGTTGACACCAGAGTAGCTGAATACCGCACTGAGTCAATGCGGTCTTAGCCTCTCTGGTCTCAACACTCTGTCTGATTTTGGATTTTTTTTTTTTTTTTTCAAAAATCAGACTTGACACCAGAGAGGCTGAATACCGCACTGAGTCAATGCGGTCTTAGCCTCTCTGGTGTCAACACTCTGTCTGATTTTGGATTTTTTTTTTTTTTTCCAAAATCAGACTTGACACCAGAGAGGCTGAATACCGCACTGAGTCAATGCGGTCTTAGCCTCTCTGGTCTCAACACTCTGTCTGATTTTGGATTTTTTTTTTTTTTTTCCAAAATCAGACTTGACACCAGAGAGGCTGAATACCGCACTGAGTCAATGCGGTCTTAGCCTCTCTGGTGTCAACACTCTGTCTGATTTTGGATTTTTTTTTTTTTTTCCAAAATCAGACTTGACACCAGAGAGGCTGAATACCGCACTGAGTCAATGCGGTCTTAGCCTCTCTGGTCTCAACACTCTGTCTGATTTTGGATTTTTTTTTTTTTTACAAAATCAGACTTGACACCAGAGAGGCTGAATACCGCACTGAGTCAATGCGGTCTTAGCCTCTCTGGTGTCAACACTCTGTCTGATTTTGGATTTTTTTTTTTTTTTCCAAAATCAGACTTGACACCAGAGAGGCTGAATACCGCACTGAGTCAATGCGGTCTTAGCCTCTCTGGTCTCAACACTCTGTCTGATTTTGGATTTTTTTTTTCTTTCCAAAATCAGACTTGACACCAGAGAGGCTGAATACCGCACTGAGTCAATGCGGTCTTAGCCTCTCTGGTGTCAACACTCTGTCTGATTTTGGATTTTTTTTTTTTTTTTCCAAAATCAGACTTGACACCAGAGAGGCTGAATACTGCACTGAGTCAATGCGGTCTTAGCCTCTCTGGTGTGAACACTCTGTCTGATTTTGGATTTTTTTTTTTTTTTTTTCCCCAAAATCAGACTTGACACCAGAGAGGCTGAATACCGCACTGAGTCAATGCGGTCTTAGCCTCTCTGGTCTCAACACTCTGTCTGATTTTGGATTTTTTTTTTTTTTTTTCCAAAATCAGACTTGACACCAGAGAGGCTGAATACCGCACTGAGTCAATGCGGTCTTAGCCTCTCTGGTCTCAACACTCTGTCTGATTTTGGATTTTTTTTTTTTTTTTTTTCCAAAATCAGACTTGACACCAGAGAGGCTGAATACCGCACTGAGTCAATGCGGTCTTAGCCTCTCTGGTGTCAACACTCTGTCTGATTTTGGATTTTCTTTTTTTTTTTCCAAAATCAGACTTGACACCAGAGAGGCTGAATACCGCACTGAGTCAATGCGGTCTTAGCCTCTCTGGTCTCAACACTCTGTCTGATTTTGGATTTTCTTTTTTTTTTTTCCAAAATCAGACTTGACACCAGAGAGGCTGAATACCGCACTGAGTCAATGTGGTCTCAGCCTCTCTGGTCTCAACACTCTGTCTGATTTTGGATTTTTTTTTTTTTTTTCCAAAATCAGACTTGACACCAGAGAGGCTGAATACCGCACTGAGTCAATGCGGTCTTAGCCTCTCTGGTGTCAACACTCTGTCTGATTTTGGATTTTTTTTTTTTTTTTTTTTAAATCAGACTTGACACCAGAGAGGCTGAATACCGCACTGAGTCAATGTGGTCTTAGCCTCTCTGGTGTCAACACTCTGTCTGATTTTGGATTTTTTTTTTTTTTTTTCCAAAATCAGACTTGACACCAGAGAGGCTGAATACCGCACTGAGTCAATGCGGTCTTAGCCTCGCTGGTGTCAACACTGTCTGATTTTTGATTTTTGATTTTTTTTTTTCCAAAATCAGAGTTGACACCAGAGAGGCTGAATACCGCACTGAGTCAATGCGGTCTTAGCCTCTCTGGTCTCAACACTCTGTCTGATTTTGGATTTTTTTTTTTTTTTTTCCAAAATCAGACTTGACACCAGAGAGGCTGAATACCGCACTGAGTCAATGCGGTCTTAGCCTCTCTGGTGTCAACACTCTGTCTGATTTTGGATTTTTTTTTTTTTTTTCCAAAATCAGACTTGACACCAGAGAGGCTGAATACCGCACTGAGTCAATGCGGTCTTAGCCTCTCTGGTCTCAACACTCTGTCTGATTTTGGATTTTTTTTTTTTTTTTTCCAAAATCAGACTTGACACCAGAGAGGCTGAATACCGCACTGAGTCAATGCGGTCTTAGCCTCTCTGGTGTCAACACTCTGTCTGATTTTGGATTTTTTTTTTTTTTCCAAAATCAGACTTGACACCAGAGAGGCTGAATACCGCACTGAGTCAATGCGGTCTTAGCCTCTCTGGTCTCAACACTCTGTCTGATTTTGGATTTTTTTTTTTTTTTTTCCAAAATCAGACTTGACACCAGAGAGGCTGAATACCGCACTGAGTCAATGCGGTCTTAGCCTCTCTGGTGTCAACACTCTGTCTGATTTTGGATTTTTTTTTTTTTTTTTTTCAAAATCAGACTTGACACCAGAGAGGCTGAATACCGCACTGAGTCAATGTGGTCTTAGCCTCTCTGGTCTCAACACTCTGTCTGATTTTGGATTTTTTTTTTTTTTCCAAAATCAGACTTGACACCAGAGAGGCTGAATACCGCACTGAGTCAATGCGGTCTTAGCCTCGCTGGTGTCAACACTGTCTGATTTTTGATTTTTTTTTTTTTTTTCCAAAATCAGAGTTGACACCAGAGAGGCTGAATACCGCACTGAGTCAATGCGGTCTTAGCCTCTCTGGTCTCAACACTCTGTCTGATTTTGGATTTTTTTTTTTTTTTTTCCAAAATCAGACTTGACACCAGAGAGGCTGAATACCGCACTGAGTCAATGCGGTCTTAGCCTCTCTGGTGTCAACACTCTGTCTGATTTTGGATTTTTTTTTTTTTTTCCAAAATCAGACTTGACACCAGAGAGGCTGAATACCGCACTGAGTCAATGCGGTCTTAGCCTCTCTGGTGTCAACACTCTGTCTGATTTTGGATTTTTTTTTTTTTTTCCAAAATCAGACTTGACACCAGAGAGGCTGAATACCGCACTGAGTCAATGCGGTCTTAGCCTCTCTGGTCTCAACACTCTGTCTGATTTTGGATTTTTTTTTTCTTTCCAAAATCAGACTTGACACCAGAGAGGCTGAATACCGCACTGAGTCAATGCGGTCTTAGCCTCTCTGGTGTCAACACTCTGTCTGATTTTGGATTTTTTTTTTTTTTTTTCCAAAATCAGACTTGACACCAGAGAGGCTGAATACCGCACTGAGTCAATGCGGTCTTAGCCTCTCTGGTGTGAACACTCTGTCTGATTTTGGATTTTTTTTTTTTTTTTTCCCCCAAAATCAGACTTGACACCAGAGAGGCTGAATACCGCACTGAGTCAATGCGGTCTTAGCCTCTCTGGTCTCAACACTCTGTCTGATTTTGGATTTTTTTTTTTTTTTTTCCAAAATCAGACTTGACACCAGAGAGGCTGAATACCGCACTGAGTCAATGCGGTCTTAGCCTCTCTGGTCTCAACACTCTGTCTGATTTTGGATTTTTTTTTTCTCTCCAAAATCAGACTTGACACCAGAGAGGCTGAATACCGCACTGAGTCAATGCGGTCTTAGCCTCTCTGGTGTCAACACTCTGTCTGATTTTGGATTTTTTTTTTTTTTTTTCCAAAATCAGACTTGACACCAGAGAGGCTGAATACCGCACTGAGTCAATGCGGTCTTAGCCTCTCTGGTGTGAACACTCTGTCTGATTTTGGATTTTTTTTTTTTTTTTTTCCCCAAAATCAGACTTGACACCAGAGAGGCTGAATACCGCACTGAGTCAATGCGGTCTTAGCCTCTCTGGTCTCAACACTCTGTCTGATTTTGGATTTTTTTTTTTTTTTTTCCAAAATCAGACTTGACACCAGAGAGGCTGAATACCGCACTGAGTCAATGCGGTCTTAGCCTCTCTGGTCTCAACACTCTGTCTGATTTTGGATTTTTTTTTTTTTTCCAAAATCAGACTTGACACCAGAGAGGCTGAATACCGCACTGAGTCAATGCGGTCTTAGCCTCGCTGGTGTCAACACTGTTTGATTTTTGATTTTTTTTTTTTTTTTCCAAAATCAGAGTTGACACCAGAGAGGCTGAATACCGCACTGAGTCAATGCGGTCTTAGCCTCTCTGGTCTCAACACTCTGTCTGATTTTGGATTTTTTTTTTTTTTTTTCCAAAATCAGACTTGACACCAGAGAGGCTGAATACCGCACTGAGTCAATGCGGTCTTAGCCTCTCTGGTGTCAACACTCTGTCTGATTTTGGATTTTTTTTTTTTTTTTCCAAAATCAGACTTGACACCAGAGAGGCTGAATACCGCACTGAGTCAATGCGGTCTTAGCCTCTCTGGTGTCAACACTCTGTCTGATTTTGGATTTTTTTTTTTTTTCCAAAATCAGACTTGACACCAGAGAGGCTAAATACCGCACTGAGTCAATGCGGTCTTAGCCTCTCTGGTCTCAACACTCTGTCTGATTTTGGATTTTTTTTTTTTTTCCAAAATCAGACTTGACACCAGAGAGGCTGAATACCGCACTGAGTCAATGCGGTCTTAGCCTCTCTGGTGTCAACACTCTGTCTGATTTTGGATTTTTTTTTTTTTTTTTTTCCAAAATCAGACTTGACACCAGAGAGGCTGAATACCGCACTGAGTCAATGCGGTCTTAGCCTCTCTGGTGTCAACACTCTGTCTTATTTTGGATTTTTTTTTTTTTTTTTCCAAAATCAGACTTGACACCAGAGAGGCTGAATACCGCACTGAGTCAATGCGGTCTTAGCCTCTCTGGTGTCAACACTCTGTCTTATTTTGGATTTTTTTTTTTTTTTTTCCAAAATCAGACTTGACACCAGAGAGGCTGAATACCGCACTGAGTCAATGCGGTCTTAGCCTCTCTGGTGTCAACACTCTGTCTGATTTTGGATTTTTTTTTTTTTTTTTTCAAAATCAGACTTGACACCAGAGAGGCTGAATACCGCACTGAGTCAATGCGGTCTTAGCCTCTCTGGTCTCAACACTCTGTCTGATTTTGGATTTTTTTTTTTTTTCCAAAATCAGACTTGACACCAGAGAGGCTGAATACCGCACTAAGTCAATGCGGTCTTAGCCTCGCTGGTGTCAACACTCTGTCTGATTTTTGATTTTTTTTTTTTTTTTCCAAAATCAGAGTTGACACCAGAGTAGCTGAATACCGCACTGAGTCAATGCGGTCTTAGCCTCTCTGGTCTCAACACTCTGTCTGATTTTGGATTTTTTTTTTTTTTTTTCAAAAATCAGACTTGACACCAGAGAGGCTGAATACCGCACTGAGTCAATGCGGTCTTAGCCTCTCTGGTGTCAACACTCTGTCTGATTTTGGATTTTTTTTTTTTTTTCCAAAATCAGACTTGACACCAGAGAGGCTGAATACCGCACTGAGTCAATGCGGTCTTAGCCTCTCTGGTCTCAACACTCTGTCTGATTTTGGATTTTTTTTTTTTTTTTCCAAAATCAGACTTGACACCAGAGAGGCTGAATACCGCACTGAGTCAATGCGGTCTTAGCCTCTCTGGTGTCAACACTCTGTCTGATTTTGGATTTTTTTTTTTTTTCCAAAATCAGACTTGACACCAGAGAGGCTGAATACCGCACTGAGTCAATGCGGTCTTAGCCTCTCTGGTCTCAACACTCTGTCTGATTTTGGATTTTTTTTTTTTTTACAAAATCAGACTTGACACCAGAGAGGCTGAATACCGCACTGAGTCAATGCGGTCTTAGCCTCTCTGGTGTCAACACTCTGTCTGATTTTGGATTTTTTTTTTTTTTTCCAAAATCAGACTTGACACCAGAGAGGCTGAATACCGCACTGAGTCAATGCGGTCTTAGCCTCTCTGGTCTCAACACTCTGTCTGATTTTGGATTTTTTTTTTCTTTCCAAAATCAGACTTGACACCAGAGAGGCTGAATACCGCACTGAGTCAATGCGGTCTTAGCCTCTCTGGTGTCAACACTCTGTCTGATTTTGGATTTTTTTTTTTTTTTTCCAAAATCAGACTTGACACCAGAGAGGCTGAATACTGCACTGAGTCAATGCGGTCTTAGCCTCTCTGGTGTGAACACTCTGTCTGATTTTGGATTTTTTTTTTTTTTTTTTCCCCAAAATCAGACTTGACACCAGAGAGGCTGAATACCGCACTGAGTCAATGCGGTCTTAGCCTCTCTGGTCTCAACACTCTGTCTGATTTTGGATTTTTTTTTTTTTTTTTCCAAAATCAGACTTGACACCAGAGAGGCTGAATACCGCACTGAGTCAATGCGGTCTTAGCCTCTCTGGTCTCAACACTCTGTCTGATTTTGGATTTTTTTTTTTTTTTTTTTCCAAAATCAGACTTGACACCAGAGAGGCTGAATACCGCACTGAGTCAATGCGGTCTTAGCCTCTCTGGTGTCAACACTCTGTCTGATTTTGGATTTTCTTTTTTTTTTTCCAAAATCAGACTTGACACCAGAGAGGCTGAATACCGCACTGAGTCAATGCGGTCTTAGCCTCTCTGGTCTCAACACTCTGTCTGATTTTGGATTTTCTTTTTTTTTTTTCCAAAATCAGACTTGACACCAGAGAGGCTGAATACCGCACTGAGTCAATGTGGTCTCAGCCTCTCTGGTCTCAACACTCTGTCTGATTTTGGATTTTTTTTTTTTTTTTCCAAAATCAGACTTGACACCAGAGAGGCTGAATACCGCACTGAGTCAATGCGGTCTTAGCCTCTCTGGTGTCAACACTCTGTCTGATTTTGGATTTTTTTTTTTTTTTTTTTAAATCAGACTTGACACCAGAGAGGCTGAATACCGCACTGAGTCAATGTGGTCTTAGCCTCTCTGGTGTCAACACTCTGTCTGATTTTGGATTTTTTTTTTTTTTTTTCCAAAATCAGACTTGACACCAGAGAGGCTGAATACCGCACTGAGTCAATGCGGTCTTAGCCTCGCTGGTGTCAACACTGTCTGATTTTTGATTTTTGATTTTTTTTTTTTCCAAAATCAGAGTTGACACCAGAGAGGCTGAATACCGCACTGAGTCAATGCGGTCTTAGCCTCTCTGGTCTCAACACTCTGTCTGATTTTGGATTTTTTTTTTTTTTTTTCCAAAATCAGACTTGACACCAGAGAGGCTGAATACCGCACTGAGTCAATGCGGTCTTAGCCTCTCTGGTGTCAACACTCTGTCTGATTTTGGATTTTTTTTTTTTTTTTCCAAAATCAGACTTGACACCAGAGAGGCTGAATACCGCACTGAGTCAATGCGGTCTTAGCCTCTCTGGTCTCAACACTCTGTCTGATTTTGGATTTTTTTTTTTTTTTTTCCAAAATCAGACTTGACACCAGAGAGGCTGAATACCGCACTGAGTCAATGCGGTCTTAGCCTCTCTGGTGTCAACACTCTGTCTGATTTTGGATTTTTTTTTTTTTTCCAAAATCAGACTTGACACCAGAGAGGCTGAATACCGCACTGAGTCAATGCGGTCTTAGCCTCTCTGGTCTCAACACTCTGTCTGATTTTGGATTTTTTTTTTTTTTTTTCCAAAATCAGACTTGACACCAGAGAGGCTGAATACCGCACTGAGTCAATGCGGTCTTAGCCTCTCTGGTGTCAACACTCTGTCTGATTTTGGATTTTTTTTTTTTTTTTTTTCAAAATCAGACTTGACACCAGAGAGGCTGAATACCGCACTGAGTCAATGTGGTCTTAGCCTCTCTGGTCTCAACACTCTGTCTGATTTTGGATTTTTTTTTTTTTTCCAAAATCAGACTTGACACCAGAGAGGCTGAATACCGCACTGAGTCAATGCGGTCTTAGCCTCGCTGGTGTCAACACTGTCTGATTTTTGATTTTTTTTTTTTTTTTCCAAAATCAGAGTTGACACCAGAGAGGCTGAATACCGCACTGAGTCAATGCGGTCTTAGCCTCTCTGGTCTCAACACTCTGTCTGATTTTGGATTTTTTTTTTTTTTTTTCCAAAATCAGACTTGACACCAGAGAGGCTGAATACCGCACTGAGTCAATGCGGTCTTAGCCTCTCTGGTGTCAACACTCTGTCTGATTTTGGATTTTTTTTTTTTTTTCCAAAATCAGACTTGACACCAGAGAGGCTGAATACCGCACTGAGTCAATGCGGTCTTAGCCTCTCTGGTGTCAACACTCTGTCTGATTTTGGATTTTTTTTTTTTTTCCAAAATCAGACTTGACACCAGAGAGGCTAAATACTGCACTGAGTCAATGCGGTCTTAGCCTCTCTGGTCTCAACACTCTGTCTGATTTTGGATTTTTTTTTTTTTTCCAAAATCAGACTTGACACCAGAGAGGCTGAATACCGCACTGAGTCAATGCGGTCTTAGCCTCTCTGGTGTCAACACTCTGTCTGATTTTGGATTTTTTTTTTTTTTTTTTTCCAAAATCAGACTTGACACCAGAGAGGCTGAATACCGCACTGAGTCAATGCGGTCTTAGCCTCTCTGGTGTCAACACTCTGTCTTATTTTGGATTTTTTTTTTTTTTTTTCCAAAATCAGACTTGACACCAGAGAGGCTGAATACCGCACTGAGTCAATGCGGTCTTAGCCTCTCTGGTGTCAACACTCTGTCCGATTTTGGATTTTTTTTTTTTTTTTTTCAAAATCAGACTTGACACCAGAGAGGCTGAATACCGCACTGAGTCAATGCGGTCTTAGCCTCTCTGGTCTCAACACTCTGTCTGATTTTGGATTTTTTTTTTTTTTCCAAAATCAGACTTGACACCAGAGAGGCTGAATACCGCACTGAGTCAATGCGGTCTTAGCCTCTCTGGTGTCAACACTCTGTCTGATTTTGGATTTTTTTTTTTTTTCCAAAATCAGACTTGACACCAGAGAGGCTGAATACCGCACTGAGTCAATGCGGTCTTAGCCTCTCTGGTCTCAACACTCTGTCTGATTTTGGATTTTTTTTTTCTTTCCAAAATCAGACTTGACACCAGAGAGGCTGAATACCGCACTGAGTCAATGCGGTCTTAGCCTCTCTGGTGTCAACACTCTGTCTGATTTTGGATTTTTTTTTTTTTTTTCCAAAATCAGACTTGACAACAGAGAGGCTGAATACCGCACTGAGTCAATGCGGTCTTAGCCTCTCTGGTGTCAACACTCTGTCTGATTTTGGATTTTTTTTTTTTTTTCCAAAATCAGACTTGACACCAGAGAGGCTGAATACCGCACTGAGTCAATGCGGTCTTAGCCTCTCTGGTCTCAACACTCTGTCTGATTTTGGATTTTTTTTTTCTTTCCAAAATCAGACTTGACACCAGAGAGGCTGAATACCGCACTGAGTCAATGCGGTCTTAGCCTCTCTGGTGTCAACACTCTGTCTGATTTTGGATTTTTTTTTTTTTTTTCCAAAATCAGACTTGACAACAGAGAGGCTGAATACCGCACTGAGTCAATGCGGTCTTAGCCTCTCTGGTGTGAACACTCTGTCTGATTTTGGATTTTTTTTTTTTTTTTTCCCCCAAAATCAGACTTGACACCAGAGAGGCTGAATACCGCACTGAGTCAATGCGGTCTTAGCCTCTCTGGTGTCAACACTCTGTCCGATTTTGGATTTTTTTTTTTTTTTTCAAAATCAGACTTGACACCAGAGAGGCTGAATACCGCACTGAGTCAATGCGGTCTTAGCCTCTCTGGTCTCAACACTCTGTCTGATTTTGGATTTTTTTTTTTTTTCCAAAATCAGACTTGACACCAGAGAGGCTGAATACCGCACTGAGTCAATGCGGTCTTAGCCTCTCTGGTGTCAACACTCTGTCTGATTTTGGATTTTTTTTTTTTTTCCAAAATCAGACTTGACACCAGAGAGGCTAAAATACTGCACTGAGTCAATGCGGTCTTAGCCTCTCTGGTCTCAACACTCTGTCTGATTTTGGATTTTTTTTTTTTTTCCAAAATCAGACTTGACACCAGAGAGGCTGAATACCGCACTGAGTCAATGCGGTCTTAGCCTCTCTGGTGTCAACACTCTGTCTGATTTTGGATTTTTTTTTTTTTTTTTTTCCAAAATCAGACTTGACACCAGAGAGGCTGAATACCGCACTGAGTCAATGCGGTCTTAGCCTCTCTGGTCTCAACACTCTGTCCGATTTTGGATTTTTTTTTTTTTTTTTTCAAAATCAGACTTGACACCAGAGAGGCTGAATACCGCACTGAGTCAATGCGGTCTTAGCCTCTCTGGTCTCAACACTCTGTCTGATTTTGGATTTTTTTTTTTTTTCCAAAATCAGACTTGACACCAGAGAGGCTGAATACCGCACTGAGTCAATGCGGTCTTAGCCTCTCTGGTCTCAACACTCTGTCTGATTTTGGATTTTTTTTTTCTTTCCAAAATCAGACTTGACACCAGAGAGGCTGAATACCGCACTGAGTCAATGCGGTCTTAGCCTCTCTGGTGTCAACACTCTGTCTGATTTTGGATTTTTTTTTTTTTTTTCAAAATCAGACTTGACAACAGAGAGGCTGAATACCGCACTGAGTCAATGCGGTCTTAGCCTCTCTGGTGTGAACACTCTGTCTGATTTTGGATTTTTTTTTTTTTTTTTTCCCCAAAATCAGACTTGACACCAGAGAGGCTGAATACCGCACTGAGTCAATGCGGTCTTAGCCTCTCTGGTCTCAACACTCTGTCTGATTTTGGATTTTTTTTTTTTTTTTTTTCCAAAATCAGACTTGACACCAGAGAGGCTGAATCAATGTGAGTCATTGTGGTCAACACTGTCTGATTTTGGATTTTTTTTTTTTTTTTTTCAAAATCAGACTTGACACCAGAGAGGCTGAATACCGCACTGAGTCAATGTGGTCTTAGCCTCTCTGGTCTCAACACTCTGTCTGATTTTGGATTTTTTTTTTTTTTCCAAAATCAGACTTGACACCAGAGAGGCTGAATACCGCACTGAGTCAATGCGGTCTTAGCCTCGCTGGTGTCAACACTGTCTGATTTTTGATTTTTGATTTTTTTTTTTTCCAAAATCAGAGTTGACACCAGAGAGGCTGAATACCGCACTGAGTCAATGCGGTCTTAGCCTCTCTGGTCTCAACACTCTGTCTGATTTTGGATTTTTTTTTTTTTTTTTCCAAAATCAGACTTGACACCAGAGAGGCTGAATACCGCACTGAGTCAATGCGGTCTTAGCCTCTCTGGTGTCAACACTCTGTCTGATTTTGGATTTTTTTTTTTTTTTTCCAAAATCAGACTTGACACCAGAGAGGCTGAATACCGCACTGAGTCAATGCGGTCTTAGCCTCTCTGGTCTCAACACTCTGTCTGATTTTGGATTTTTTTTTTTTTTTTTCCAAAATCAGACTTGACACCAGAGAGGCTGAATACCGCACTGAGTCAATGCGGTCTTAGCCTCTCTGGTGTCAACACTCTGTCTGATTTTGGATTTTTTTTTTTTTTTCCAAAATCAGACTTGACACCAGAGAGGCTGAATACCGCACTGAGTCAATGCGGTCTTAGCCTCTCTGGTCTCAACACTCTGTCTGATTTTGGATTTTTTTTTTTTTTTTTCCAAAATCAGACTTGACACCAGAGAGGCTGAATACCGCACTGAGTCAATGCGGTCTTAGCCTCTCTGGTGTCAACACTCTGTCTGATTTTGGATTTTTTTTTTTTTTTTTTCAAAATCAGACTTGACACCAGAGAGGCTGAATACCGCACTGAGTCAATGTGGTCTTAGCCTCTCTGGTCTCAACACTCTGTCTGATTTTGGATTTTTTTTTTTTTTCCAAAATCAGACTTGACACCAGAGAGGCTGAATACCGCACTGAGTCAATGCGGTCTTAGCCTCGCTGGTGTCAACACTGTCTGATTTTGATTTTTGATTTTTTTTTCCAAAATCAGAGTTGACACCAGAGAGGCTGAATACCGCACTGAGTCAATGCGGTCTTAGCCTCTCTGGTCTCAACACTCTGTCTGATTTTGGATTTTTTTTTTTTTTTTTCCAAAATCAGACTTGACACCAGAGAGGCTGAATACCGCACTGAGTCAATGCGGTCTTAGCCTCTCTGGTGTCAACACTCTGTCTGATTTTGGATTTTTTTTTTTTTTTTTCCAAAATCAGACTTGACACCAGAGAGGCTGAATACCGCACTGAGTCAATGCGGTCTTAGCCTCTCTGGTGTCAACACTCTGTCTGATTTTGGATTTTTTTTTTTTTTCCAAAATCAGACTTGACACCAGAGAGGCTAAATACTGCACTGAGTCAATGCGGTCTTAGCCTCTCTGGTCTCAACACTCTGTCTGATTTTGGATTTTTTTTTTTTTTCCAAAATCAGACTTGACACCAGAGAGGCTGAATACCGCACTGAGTCAATGCGGTCTTAGCCTCTCTGGTGTCAACACTCTGTCTGATTTTGGATTTTTTTTTTTTTTTTTTCCAAAATCAGACTTGACACCAGAGAGGCTGAATACCGCACTGAGTCAATGCGGTCTTAGCCTCTCTGGTGTCAACACTCTGTCTTATTTTGGATTTTTTTTTTTTTTTTTTCCAAAATCAGACTTGACACCAGAGAGGCTGAATACCGCACTGAGTCAATGCGGTCTTAGCCTCTCTGGTGTCAACACTCTGTCCGATTTTGGATTTTTTTTTTTTTTTTTCAAAATCAGACTTGACACCAGAGAGGCTGAATACCGCACTGAGTCAATGCGGTCTTAGCCTCTCTGGTCTCAACACTCTGTCTGATTTTGGATTTTTTTTTTTTTTCCAAAATCAGACTTGACACCAGAGAGGCTGAATACCGCACTGAGTCAATGCGGTCTTAGCCTCTCTGGTGTCAACACTCTGTCTGATTTTGGATTTTTTTTTTTTTTTTCCAAAATCAGACTTGACACCAGAGAGGCTGAATACCGCACTGAGTCAATGCGGTCTTAGCCTCTCTGGTGTGAACACTCTGTCTGATTTTGGATTTTTTTTTTTTTTTTTTTCCCCAAAATCAGACTTGACACCAGAGAGGCTGAATACCGCACTGAGTCAATGCGGTCTTAGCCTCTCTGGTCTCAACACTCTGTCTGATTTTGGATTTTTTTTTTTTTTTTTCAAAAATCAGACTTGACACCAGAGAGGCTGAATACCGCACTGAGTCAATGCGGTCTTAGCCTCTCTGGTGTCAACACTCTGTCTGATTTTGGATTTTTTTTTTTTTTTCCAAAATCAGACTTGACACCAGAGAGGCTGAATACCGCACTGAGTCAATGCGGTCTTAGCCTCTCTGGTCTCAACACTCTGTCTGATTTTGGATTTTTTTTTTTTTTTTCCAAAATCAGACTTGACACCAGAGAGGCTGAATACTGCACTGAGTCAATGCGGTCTTAGCCTCTCTGGTGTCAACACTCTGTCTGATTTTGGATTTTTTTTTTTTTTTCCAAAATCAGACTTGACACCAGAGAGGCTGAATACCGCACTGAGTCAATGCGGTCTTAGCCTCTCTGGTCTCAACACTCTGTCTGATTTTGGATTTTTTTTTTTTTTACAAAATCAGACTTGACACCAGAGAGGCTGAATACCGCACTGAGTCAATGCGGTCTTAGCCTCTCTGGTGTCAACACTCTGTCTGATTTTGGATTTTTTTTTTTTTTTCCAAAATCAGACTTGACACCAGAGAGGCTGAATACCGCACTGAGTCAATGCGGTCTTAGCCTCTCTGGTCTCAACACTCTGTCTGATTTTGGATTTTTTTTTTCTTTCCAAAATCAGACTTGACACCAGAGAGGCTGAATACCGCACTGAGTCAATGCGGTCTTAGCCTCTCTGGTGTCAACACTCTGTCTGATTTTGGATTTTTTTTTTTTTTTTCCAAAATCAGACTTGACACCAGAGAGGCTGAATACCGCACTGAGTCAATGCGGTCTTAGCCTCTCTGGTGTGAACACTCTGTCTGATTTTGGATTTTTTTTTTTTTTTTTTCCCCAAAATCAGACTTGACACCAGAGAGGCTGAATACCGCACTGAGTCAATGCGGTCTTAGCCTCTCTGGTCTCAACACTCTGTCTGATTTTGGATTTTTTTTTTTTTTTTTCCAAAATCAGACTTGACACCAGAGAGGCTGAATACCGCACTGAGTCAATGCGGTCTTAGCCTCTCTGGTCTCAACACTCTGTCTGATTTTGGATTTTTTTTTTTTTTTTTTCCAAAATCAGACTTGACACCAGAGAGGCTGAATACCGCACTGAGTCAATGCGGTCTTAGCCTCTCTGGTGTCAACACTCTGTCTGATTTTGGATTTTCTTTTTTTTTTTCCAAAATCAGACTTGACACCAGAGAGGCTGAATACCGCACTGAGTCAATGCGGTCTTAGCCTCTCTGGTCTCAACACTCTGTCTGATTTTGGATTTTCTTTTTTTTTTTTCCAAAATCAGACTTGACACCAGAGAGGCTGAATACCGCACTGAGTCAATGTGGTCTCAGCCTCTCTGGTCTCAACACTCTGTCTGATTTTGGATTTTTTTTTTTTTTCCAAAATCAGACTTGACACCAGAGAGGCTGAATACCGCACTGAGTCAATGCGGTCTTAGCCTCTCTGGTGTCAACACTCTGTCTGATTTTGGATTTTTTTTTTTTTTTTTTTTTAAATCAGACTTGACACCAGAGAGGCTGAATACCGCACTGAGTCAATGTGGTCTTAGCCTCTCTGGTCTCAACACTCTGTCTGATTTTGGATTTTTTTTTTTTTTCCAAAATCAGACTTGACACCAGAGAGGCTGAATACCGCACTGAGTCAATGCGGTCTTAGCCTCGCTGGTGTCAACACTGTCTGATTTTTGATTTTTGATTTTTTTTTTTTCCAAAATCAGAGTTGACACCAGAGAGGCTGAATACCGCACTGAGTCAATGCGGTCTTAGCCTCTCTGGTCTCAACACTCTGTCTGATTTTGGATTTTTTTTTTTTTTTTTTCCAAAATCAGACTTGACACCAGAGAGGCTGAATACCGCACTGAGTCAATGCGGTCTTAGCCTCTCTGGTGTCAACACTCTGTCTGATTTTGGATTTTTTTTTTTTTTTCCAAAATCAGACTTGACACCAGAGAGGCTGAATACCGCACTGAGTCAATGCGGTCTTAGCCTCTCTGGTCTCAACACTCTGTCTGATTTTGGATTTTTTTTTTTTTTTTCCAAAATCAGACTTGACACCAGAGAGGCTGAATACCGCACTGAGTCAATGCGGTCTTAGCCTCTCTGGTGTCAACACTCTGTCTGATTTTGGATTTTTTTTTTTTTTTTCCAAAATCAGACTTGACACCAGAGAGGCTGAATACCGCACTGAGTCAATGCGGTCTTAGCCTCTCTGGTCTCAACACTCTGTCTGATTTTGGATTTTTTTTTTTTTTTTTCCAAAATCAGACTTGACACCAGAGAGGCTGAATACCGCACTGAGTCAATGCGGTCTTAGCCTCTCTGGTGTCAACACTCTGTCTGATTTTGGATTTTTTTTTTTTTTTTTTTCAAAATCAGACTTGACACCAGAGAGGCTGAATACCGCACTGAGTGAATGTGGTCTTAGCCTCTCTGGTCTCAACACTCTGTCTGATTTTGGATTTTTTTTTTTTTTCCAAAATCAGACTTGACACCAGAGAGGCTGAATACCGCACTGAGTCAATGCGGTCTTAGCCTCGCTGGTGTCAACACTGTCTGATTTTTGATTTTTTTTTTTTTTTTTTTCCAAAATCAGAGTTGACACCAGAGAGGCTGAATACCGCACTGAGTCAATGCGGTCTTAGCCTCTCTGGTCTCAACACTCTGTCTGATTTTGGATTTTTTTTTTTTTTTTTTCCAAAATCAGACTTGACACCAGAGAGGCTGAATACCGCACTGAGTCAATGCGGTCTTAGCCTCTCTGGTCTCAACACTCTGTCTGATTTTGGATTTTCTTTTTTTTTTTTCCAAAATCAGACTTGACACCAGAGAGGCTGAATACCGCACTGAGTCAATGTGGTCTCAGCCTCTCTGGTCTCAACACTCTGTCTGATTTTGGATTTTTTTTTTTTTTTTCCAAAATCAGACTTGACACCAGAGAGGCTGAATACCGCACTGAGTCAATGCGGTCTTAGCCTCTCTGGTGTCAACACTCTGTCTGATTTTGGATTTTTTTTTTTTTTTTTTTTAAATCAGACTTGACACCAGAGAGGCTGAATACCGCACTGAGTCAATGTGGTCTTAGCCTCTCTGGTGTCAACACTCTGTCTGATTTTGGATTTTTTTTTTTTTTTTCCAAAATCAGACTTGACACCAGAGAGGCTGAATACCGCACTGAGTCAATGCGGTCTTAGCCTCGCTGGTGTCAACACTGTCTGATTTTGATTTTTGATTTTTTTTTTTCCAAATCAGAGTTGACACCAGAGAGGCTGAATACCGCACTGAGTCAATGCGGTCTTAGCCTCTCTGGTCTCAACACTCTGTCTGATTTTGGATTTTTTTTTTTTTTTTTCCAAAATCAGACTTGACACCAGAGAGGCTGAATACCGCACTGAGTCAATGCGGTCTTAGCCTCTCTGGTGTCAACACTCTGTCTGATTTTGGATTTTTTTTTTTTTTTTCCAAAATCAGACTTGACACCAGAGAGGCTGAATACCGCACTGAGTCAATGCGGTCTTAGCCTCTCTGGTCTCAACACTCTGTCTGATTTTGGATTTTTTTTTTTTTTTTCCAAAATCAGACTTGACACCAGAGAGGCTGAATACCGCACTGAGTCAATGCGGTCTTAGCCTCTCTGGTGTCAACACTCTGTCTGATTTTGGATTTTTTTTTTTTTTTCCAAAATCAGACTTGACACCAGAGAGGCTGAATACCGCACTGAGTCAATGCGGTCTTAGCCTCTCTGGTCTCAACACTCTGTCTGATTTTGGATTTTTTTTTTTTTTTTCCAAAATCAGACTTGACACCAGAGAGGCTGAATACCGCACTGAGTCAATGCGGTCTTAGCCTCTCTGGTGTCAACACTCTGTCTGATTTTGGATTTTTTTTTTTTTTTTTTCAAAATCAGACTTGACACCAGAGAGGCTGAATACCGCACTGAGTCAATGTGGTCTTAGCCTCTCTGGTCTCAACACTCTGTCTGATTTTGGATTTTTTTTTTTTTTCCAAAATCAGACTTGACACCAGAGAGGCTGAATACCGCACTGAGTCAATGCGGTCTTAGCCTCGCTGGTGTCAACACCTGTCTGATTTTTGATTTTTTTTTTTTTTTTCCAAAATCAGAGTTGACACCAGAGAGGCTGAATACCGCACTGAGTCAATGCGGTCTTAGCCTCTCTGGTCTCAACACTCTGTCTGATTTTGGATTTTTTTTTTTTTTTTTCCAAAATCAGACTTGACACCAGAGAGGCTGAATACCGCACTGAGTCAATGCGGTCTTAGCCTCTCTGGTGTCAACACTCTGTCTGATTTTGGATTTTTTTTTTTTTTTCCAAAATCAGACTTGACACCAGAGAGGCTGAATACCGCACTGAGTCAATGCGGTCTTAGCCTCTCTGGTGTCAACACTCTGTCTGATTTTGGATTTTTTTTTTTTTTCCAAAATCAGACTTGACACCAGAGAGGCTAAATACTGCACTGAGTCAATGCGGTCTTAGCCTCTCTGGTCTCAACACTCTGTCTGATTTTGGATTTTTTTTTTTTTTTCCAAAATCAGACTTGACACCAGAGAGGCTGAATACCGCACTGAGTCAATGCGGTCTTAGCCTCTCTGGTGTCAACACTCTGTCTGATTTTGGATTTTTTTTTTTTTTTTTTCCAAAATCAGACTTGACACCAGAGAGGCTGAATACCGCACTGAGTCAATGCGGTCTTAGCCTCTCTGGTGTCAACACTCTGTCTTATTTTGGATTTTTTTTTTTTTTTTTCCAAAATCAGACTTGACACCAGAGAGGCTGAATACCGCACTGAGTCAATGCGGTCTTAGCCTCTCTGGTGTCAACACTCTGTCCGATTTTGGATTTTTTTTTTTTTTTTTCAAAATCAGACTTGACACCAGAGAGGCTGAATACCGCACTGAGTCAATGCGGTCTTAGCCTCTCTGGTCTCAACACTCTGTCTGATTTTGGATTTTTTTTTTTTTTCCAAAATCAGACTTGACACCAGAGAGGCTGAATACCGCACTGAGTCAATGCGGTCTTAGCCTCTCTGGTGTCAACACTCTGTCTGATTTTGGATTTTTTTTTTTTTTCCAAAATCAGACTTGACACCAGAGAGGCTGAATACCGCACTGAGTCAATGCGGTCTTAGCCTCTCTGGTCTCAACACTCTGTCTGATTTTGGATTTTTTTTTTCTTTCCAAAATCAGACTTGACACCAGAGAGGCTGAATACCGCACTGAGTCAATGCGGTCTTAGCCTCTCTGGTGTCAACACTCTGTCTGATTTTGGATTTTTTTTTTTTTTTTCCAAAATCAGACTTGACAACAGAGAGGCTGAATACCGCACTGAGTCAATGCGGTCTTAGCCTCTCTGGTGTCAACACTCTGTCTGATTTTGGATTTTTTTTTTTTTTCCAAAATCAGACTTGACACCAGAGAGGCTGAATACCGCACTGAGTCAATGCGGTCTTAGCCTCTCTGGTCTCAACACTCTGTCTGATTTTGGATTTTTTTTTTCTTTCCAAAATCAGACTTGACACCAGAGAGGCTGAATACCGCACTGAGTCAATGCGGTCTTAGCCTCTCTGGTGTCAACACTCTGTCTGATTTTGGATTTTTTTTTTTTTTTTCCAAAATCAGACTTGACAACAGAGAGGCTGAATACCGCACTGAGTCAATGCGGTCTTAGCCTCTCTGGTGTGAACACTCTGTCTGATTTTGGATTTTTTTTTTTTTTTTCCCCAAAATCAGACTTGACACCAGAGAGGCTGAATACCGCACTGAGTCAATGCGGTCTTAGCCTCTCTGGTGTCAACACTCTGTCCGATTTTGGATTTTTTTTTTTTTTTTTCAAAATCAGACTTGACACCAGAGAGGCTGAATACCGCACTGAGTCAATGCGGTCTTAGCCTCTCTGGTCTCAACACTCTGTCTGATTTTGGATTTTTTTTTTTTTTCCAAAATCAGACTTGACACCAGAGAGGCTGAATACCGCACTGAGTCAATGCGGTCTTAGCCTCTCTGGTGTCAACACTCTGTCTGATTTTGGATTTTTTTTTTTTTTTCCAAATCAGACTTGACACCAGAGAGGCTAAATACTGCACTGAGTCAATGCGGTCTTAGCCTCTCTGGTCTCAACACTCTGTCTGATTTTGGATTTTTTTTTTTTTTCCAAAATCAGACTTGACACCAGAGAGGCTGAATACCGCACTGAGTCAATGCGGTCTTAGCCTCTCTGGTGTCAACACTCTGTCTGATTTTGGATTTTTTTTTTTTTTTTTTCCAAAATCAGACTTGACACCAGAGAGGCTGAATACCGCACTGAGTCAATGCGGTCTTAGCCTCTCTGGTCTCAACACTCTGTCCGATTTTGGATTTTTTTTTTTTTTTTTTCAAAATCAGACTTGACACCAGAGAGGCTGAATACCGCACTGAGTCAATGCGGTCTTAGCCTCTCTGGTCTCAACACTCTGTCTGATTTTGGATTTTTTTTTTTTTTTCCAAAATCAGACTTGACACCAGAGAGGCTGAATACCGCACTGAGTCAATGCGGTCTTAGCCTCTCTGGTCTCAACACTCTGTCTGATTTTGGATTTTTTTTTTCTTTCCAAAATCAGACTTGACACCAGAGAGGCTGAATACCGCACTGAGTCAATGCGGTCTTAGCCTCTCTGGTGTCAACACTCTGTCTGATTTTGGATTTTTTTTTTTTTTTTTCAAAATCAGACTTGACAACAGAGAGGCTGAATACCGCACTGAGTCAATGCGGTCTTAGCCTCTCTGGTGTGAACACTCTGTCTGATTTTGGATTTTTTTTTTTTTTTTTTCCCCAAAATCAGACTTGACACCAGAGAGGCTGAATACCGCACTGAGTCAATGCGGTCTTAGCCTCTCTGGTCTCAACACTCTGTCTGATTTTGGATTTTTTTTTTTTTTTTTCCAAAATCAGACTTGACACCAGAGAGGCTGAATCAATGTGAGTCATTGTGGTCAACACTGTCTGATTTTGGATTTTTTTTTTTTTTTTTCAAAATCAGACTTGACACCAGAGAGGCTGAATACCGCACTGAGTCAATGTGGTCTTAGCCTCTCTGGTCTCAACACTCTGTCTGATTTTGGATTTTTTTTTTTTTTCCAAAATCAGACTTGACACCAGAGAGGCTGAATACCGCACTGAGTCAATGCGGTCTTAGCCTCGCTGGTGTCAACACTGTCTGATTTTGATTTTTGATTTTTTTTTTTCCAAAATCAGAGTTGACACCAGAGAGGCTGAATACCGCACTGAGTCAATGCGGTCTTAGCCTCTCTGGTCTCAACACTCTGTCTGATTTTGGATTTTTTTTTTTTTTTTTCCAAAATCAGACTTGACACCAGAGAGGCTGAATACCGCACTGAGTCAATGCGGTCTTAGCCTCTCTGGTGTCAACACTCTGTCTGATTTTGGATTTTTTTTTTTTTTTTCCAAAATCAGACTTGACACCAGAGAGGCTGAATACCGCACTGAGTCAATGCGGTCTTAGCCTCTCTGGTCTCAACACTCTGTCTGATTTTGGATTTTTTTTTTTTTTTTTCCAAAATCAGACTTGACACCAGAGAGGCTGAATACCGCACTGAGTCAATGCGGTCTTAGCCTCTCTGGTGTCAACACTCTGTCTGATTTTGGATTTTTTTTTTTTTTTCCAAAATCAGACTTGACACCAGAGAGGCTGAATACCGCACTGAGTCAATGCGGTCTTAGCCTCTCTGGTCTCAACACTCTGTCTGATTTTGGATTTTTTTTTTTTTTTTCCAAAATCAGACTTGACACCAGAGAGGCTGAATACCGCACTGAGTCAATGCGGTCTTAGCCTCTCTGGTGTCAACACTCTGTCTGATTTTGGATTTTTTTTTTTTTTTTTCAAAATCAGACTTGACACCAGAGAGGCTGAATACCGCACTGAGTCAATGTGGTCTTAGCCTCTCTGGTCTCAACACTCTGTCTGATTTTGGATTTTTTTTTTTTTTTCCAAAATCAGACTTGACACCAGAGAGGCTGAATACCGCACTGAGTCAATGCGGTCTTAGCCTCGCTGGTGTCAACACTGTCTGATTTTTGATTTTTGATTTTTTTTTCCAAAATCAGAGTTGACACCAGAGAGGCTGAATACCGCACTGAGTCAATGCGGTCTTAGCCTCTCTGGTCTCAACACTCTGTCTGATTTTGGATTTTTTTTTTTTTTTTTCCAAAATCAGACTTGACACCAGAGAGGCTGAATACCGCACTGAGTCAATGCGGTCTTAGCCTCTCTGGTGTCAACACTCTGTCTGATTTTGGATTTTTTTTTTTTTTTTCCAAAATCAGACTTGACACCAGAGAGGCTGAATACCGCACTGAGTCAATGCGGTCTTAGCCTCTCTGGTGTCAACACTCTGTCTGATTTTGGATTTTTTTTTTTTTTCCAAAATCAGACTTGACACCAGAGAGGCTAATACCTGCACTGAGTCAATGCGGTCTTAGCCTCTCTGGTCTCAACACTCTGTCTGATTTTGGATTTTTTTTTTTTTTTCCAAAATCAGACTTGACACCAGAGAGGCTGAATACCGCACTGAGTCAATGCGGTCTTAGCCTCTCTGGTGTCAACACTCTGTCTGATTTTGGATTTTTTTTTTTTTTTTTTTTCCAAAATCAGACTTGACACCAGAGAGGCTGAATACCGCACTGAGTCAATGCGGTCTTAGCCTCTCTGGTGTCAACACTCTGTCTTATTTTGGATTTTTTTTTTTTTTTTTCCAAAATCAGACTTGACACCAGAGAGGCTGAATACCGCACTGAGTCAATGCGGTCTTAGCCTCTCTGGTGTCAACACTCTGTCCGATTTTGGATTTTTTTTTTTTTTTTTCAAAATCAGACTTGACACCAGAGAGGCTGAATACCGCACTGAGTCAATGCGGTCTTAGCCTCTCTGGTCTCAACACTCTGTCTGATTTTGGATTTTTTTTTTTTTTCCAAAATCAGACTTGACACCAGAGAGGCTGAATACCGCACTGAGTCAATGCGGTCTTAGCCTCTCTGGTGTCAACACTCTGTCTGATTTTGGATTTTTTTTTTTTTTTTCCAAAATCAGACTTGACACCAGAGAGGCTGAATACCGCACTGAGTCAATGCGGTCTTAGCCTCTCTGGTGTGAACACTCTGTCTGATTTTGGATTTTTTTTTTTTTTTTTTTCCCCAAAATCAGACTTGACACCAGAGAGGCTGAATACCGCACTGAGTCAATGCGGTCTTAGCCTCTCTGGTCTCAACACTCTGTCTGATTTTGGATTTTTTTTTTTTTTTTTCAAAAATCAGACTTGACACCAGAGAGGCTGAATACCGCACTGAGTCAATGCGGTCTTAGCCTCTCTGGTGTCAACACTCTGTCTGATTTTGGATTTTTTTTTTTTTTTCCAAAATCAGACTTGACACCAGAGAGGCTGAATACCGCACTGAGTCAATGCGGTCTTAGCCTCTCTGGTCTCAACACTCTGTCTGATTTTGGATTTTTTTTTTTTTTTTCCAAAATCAGACTTGACACCAGAGAGGCTGAATACTGCACTGAGTCAATGCGGTCTTAGCCTCTCTGGTGTCAACACTCTGTCTGATTTTGGATTTTTTTTTTTTTTCCAAAATCAGACTTGACACCAGAGAGGCTGAATACCGCACTGAGTCAATGCGGTCTTAGCCTCTCTGGTCTCAACACTCTGTCTGATTTTGGATTTTTTTTTTTTTTACAAAATCAGACTTGACACCAGAGAGGCTGAATACCGCACTGAGTCAATGCGGTCTTAGCCTCTCTGGTGTCAACACTCTGTCTGATTTTGGATTTTTTTTTTTTTTTCCAAAATCAGACTTGACACCAGAGAGGCTGAATACCGCACTGAGTCAATGCGGTCTTAGCCTCTCTGGTCTCAACACTCTGTCTGATTTTGGATTTTTTTTTTTCTTTCCAAAATCAGACTTGACACCAGAGAGGCTGAATACCGCACTGAGTCAATGCGGTCTTAGCCTCTCTGGTGTCAACACTCTGTCTGATTTTGGATTTTTTTTTTTTTTTTCCAAAATCAGACTTGACACCAGAGAGGCTGAATACCGCACTGAGTCAATGCGGTCTTAGCCTCTCTGGTGTGAACACTCTGTCTGATTTTGGATTTTTTTTTTTTTTTTTTCCCCAAAATCAGACTTGACACCAGAGAGGCTGAATACCGCACTGAGTCAATGCGGTCTTAGCCTCTCTGGTCTCAACACTCTGTCTGATTTTGGATTTTTTTTTTTTTTTTTCCAAAATCAGACTTGACACCAGAGAGGCTGAATACCGCACTGAGTCAATGCGGTCTTAGCCTCTCTGGTCTCAACACTCTGTCTGATTTTGGATTTTTTTTTTTTTTTTTTTCCAAAATCAGACTTGACACCAGAGAGGCTGAATACCGCACTGAGTCAATGCGGTCTTAGCCTCTCTGGTGTCAACACTCTGTCTGATTTTGGATTTTCTTTTTTTTTTTTCCAAAATCAGACTTGACACCAGAGAGGCTGAATACCGCACTGAGTCAATGCGGTCTTAGCCTCTCTGGTCTCAACACTCTGTCTGATTTTGGATTTTCTTTTTTTTTTTTCCAAAATCAGACTTGACACCAGAGAGGCTGAATACCGCACTGAGTCAATGTGGTCTCAGCCTCTCTGGTCTCAACACTCTGTCTGATTTTGGATTTTTTTTTTTTTTTCCAAAATCAGACTTGACACCAGAGAGGCTGAATACCGCACTGAGTCAATGCGGTCTTAGCCTCTCTGGTGTCAACACTCTGTCTGATTTTGGATTTTTTTTTTTTTTTTTTTTAAATCAGACTTGACACCAGAGAGGCTGAATACCGCACTGAGTCAATGTGGTCTTAGCCTCTCTGGTCTCAACACTCTGTCTGATTTTGGATTTTTTTTTTTTTTCCAAAATCAGACTTGACACCAGAGAGGCTGAATACCGCACTGAGTCAATGCGGTCTTAGCCTCGCTGGTGTCAACACTGTCTGATTTTTGATTTTTGATTTTTTTTTTTTCCAAAATCAGAGTTGACACCAGAGAGGCTGAATACCGCACTGAGTCAATGCGGTCTTAGCCTCTCTGGTCTCAACACTCTGTCTGATTTTGGATTTTTTTTTTTTTTTTTCCAAAATCAGACTTGACACCAGAGAGGCTGAATACCGCACTGAGTCAATGCGGTCTTAGCCTCTCTGGTGTCAACACTCTGTCTGATTTTGGATTTTTTTTTTTTTTTTCCAAAATCAGACTTGACACCAGAGAGGCTGAATACCGCACTGAGTCAATGCGGTCTTAGCCTCTCTGGTCTCAACACTCTGTCTGATTTTGGATTTTTTTTTTTTTTTTTCCAAAATCAGACTTGACACCAGAGAGGCTGAATACCGCACTGAGTCAATGCGGTCTTAGCCTCTCTGGTGTCAACACTCTGTCTGATTTTGGATTTTTTTTTTTTTTTCCAAAATCAGACTTGACACCAGAGAGGCTGAATACCGCACTGAGTCAATGCGGTCTTAGCCTCTCTGGTCTCAACACTCTGTCTGATTTTGGATTTTTTTTTTTTTTTTTTCCAAAATCAGACTTGACACCAGAGAGGCTGAATACCGCACTGAGTCAATGCGGTCTTAGCCTCTCTGGTGTCAACACTCTGTCTGATTTTGGATTTTTTTTTTTTTTTTTTTCAAAATCAGACTTGACACCAGAGAGGCTGAATACCGCACTGAGTGAATGTGGTCTTAGCCTCTCTGGTCTCAACACTCTGTCTGATTTTGGATTTTTTTTTTTTTTCCAAAATCAGACTTGACACCAGAGAGGCTGAATACCGCACTGAGTCAATGCGGTCTTAGCCTCGCTGGTGTCAACACTGTCTGATTTTTGATTTTTTTTTTTTTTTTTTTCCAAAATCAGAGTTGACACCAGAGAGGCTGAATACCGCACTGAGTCAATGCGGTCTTAGCCTCTCTGGTCTCAACACTCTGTCTGATTTTGGATTTTTTTTTTTTTTTTTCCAAAATCAGACTTGACACCAGAGAGGCTGAATACCGCACTGAGTCAATGCGGTCTTAGCCTCTCTGGTGTCAACACTCTGTCTGATTTTGGATTTTTTTTTTTTTTCCAAAATCAGACTTGACACCAGAGAGGCTAAATACTGCACTGAGTCAATGCGGTCTTAGCCTCTCTGGTCTCAACACTCTGTCTGATTTTGGATTTTTTTTTTTTTTTCCAAAATCAGACTTGACACCAGAGAGGCTGAATACCGCACTGAGTCAATGCGGTCTTAGCCTCTCTGGTGTCAACACTCTGTCTGATTTTGGATTTTTTTTTTTTTTTTTTTCCAAAATCAGACTTGACACCAGAGAGGCTGAATACCGCACTGAGTCAATGCGGTCTTAGCCTCTCTGGTGTCAACACTCTGTCTTATTTTGGATTTTTTTTTTTTTTTTTCCAAAATCAGACTTGACACCAGAGAGGCTGAATACCGCACTGAGTCAATGCGGTCTTAGCCTCTCTGGTGTCAACACTCTGTCCGATTTTGGATTTTTTTTTTTTTTTTTTCAAAATCAGACTTGACACCAGAGAGGCTGAATACCGCACTGAGTCAATGCGGTCTTAGCCTCTCTGGTCTCAACACTCTGTCTGATTTTGGATTTTTTTTTTTTTTCCAAAATCAGACTTGACACCAGAGAGGCTGAATACCGCACTGAGTCAATGCGGTCTTAGCCTCTCTGGTGTCAACACTCTGTCTGATTTTGGATTTTTTTTTTTTTTCCAAAATCAGACTTGACACCAGAGAGGCTGAATACCGCACTGAGTCAATGCGGTCTTAGCCTCTCTGGTCTCAACACTCTGTCTGATTTTGGATTTTTTTTTTCTTTCCAAAATCAGACTTGACACCAGAGAGGCTGAATACCGCACTGAGTCAATGCGGTCTTAGCCTCTCTGGTGTCAACACTCTGTCTGATTTTGGATTTTTTTTTTTTTTTTCCAAAATCAGACTTGACAACAGAGAGGCTGAATACCGCACTGAGTCAATGCGGTCTTAGCCTCTCTGGTGTCAACACTCTGTCTGATTTTGGATTTTTTTTTTTTTTCCAAAATCAGACTTGACACCAGAGAGGCTGAATACCGCACTGAGTCAATGCGGTCTTAGCCTCTCTGGTCTCAACACTCTGTCTGATTTTGGATTTTTTTTTTCTTTCCAAAATCAGACTTGACACCAGAGAGGCTGAATACCGCACTGAGTCAATGCGGTCTTAGCCTCTCTGGTGTCAACACTCTGTCTGATTTTGGATTTTTTTTTTTTTTTTCCAAAATCAGACTTGACAACAGAGAGGCTGAATACCGCACTGAGTCAATGCGGTCTTAGCCTCTCTGGTGTGAACACTCTGTCTGATTTTGGATTTTTTTTTTTTTTTTTTCCCCAAAATCAGACTTGACACCAGAGAGGCTGAATACCGCACTGAGTCAATGCGGTCTTAGCCTCTCTGGTCTCAACACTCTGTCTGATTTTGGATTTTTTTTTTTTTTTTTTTCCAAAATCAGACTTGACACCAGAGAGGCTGAATCAATGTGAGTCATTGTGGTCAACACTCTGTCTGATTTTGGATTTTTTTTTTTTTTTTTTCAAAATCAGACTTGACACCAGAGAGGCTGAATACCGCACTGAGTCAATGTGGTCTTAGCCTCTCTGGTCTCAACACTCTGTCTGATTTTGGATTTTTTTTTTTTTTCCAAAATCAGACTTGACACCAGAGAGGCTGAATACCGCACTGAGTCAATGCGGTCTTAGCCTCGCTGGTGTCAACACTGTCTGATTTTTGATTTTTGATTTTTTTTTTTTCCAAAATCAGAGTTGACACCAGAGAGGCTGAATACCGCACTGAGTCAATGCGGTCTTAGCCTCTCTGGTCTCAACACTCTGTCTGATTTTGGATTTTTTTTTTTTTTTTTCCAAAATCAGACTTGACACCAGAGAGGCTGAATACCGCACTGAGTCAATGCGGTCTTAGCCTCTCTGGTGTCAACACTCTGTCTGATTTTGGATTTTTTTTTTTTTTTTCCAAAATCAGACTTGACACCAGAGAGGCTGAATACCGCACTGAGTCAATGCGGTCTTAGCCTCTCTGGTCTCAACACTCTGTCTGATTTTGGATTTTTTTTTTTTTTTTTCCAAAATCAGACTTGACACCAGAGAGGCTGAATACCGCACTGAGTCAATGCGGTCTTAGCCTCTCTGGTGTCAACACTCTGTCTGATTTTGGATTTTTTTTTTTTTTTTCCAAAATCAGACTTGACACCAGAGAGGCTGAATACCGCACTGAGTCAATGCGGTCTTAGCCTCTCTGGTCTCAACACTCTGTCTGATTTTGGATTTTTTTTTTTTTTTTTCCAAAATCAGACTTGACACCAGAGAGGCTGAATACCGCACTGAGTCAATGCGGTCTTAGCCTCTCTGGTGTCAACACTCTGTCTGATTTTGGATTTTTTTTTTTTTTTTTTCAAAATCAGACTTGACACCAGAGAGGCTGAATACCGC
The DNA here is from genome assembly GCF_964638095.1 of Poromitra crassiceps. Lineage (NCBI taxonomy): Eukaryota > Metazoa > Chordata > Actinopteri > Beryciformes > Melamphaidae > Poromitra > Poromitra crassiceps. The sequence continues at coordinate 37,517 of NW_028151981.1, forward strand.
ACTGAGTCAATGTGGTCTTAGCCTCTCTGGTCTCAACACTCTGTCTGATTTTGGATTTTTTTTTTTTTTCCAAAATCAGACTTGACACCAGAGAGGCTGAATACCGCACTGAGTCAATGCGGTCTTAGCCTCGCTGGTGTCAACACTGTCTGATTTTTGATTTTTTTTTTTTTTTTCCAAAATCAGAGTTGACACCAGAGAGGCTGAATACCGCACTGAGTCAATGCGGTCTTAGCCTCTCTGGTCTCAACACTCTGTCTGATTTTGGATTTTTTTTTTTTTTTTTCCAAAATCAGACTTGACACCAGAGAGGCTGAATACCGCACTGAGTCAATGCGGTCTTAGCCTCTCTGGTGTCAACACTCTGTCTGATTTTGGATTTTTTTTTTTTTTTTCCAAAATCAGACTTGACACCAGAGAGGCTGAATACCGCACTGAGTCAATGCGGTCTTAGCCTCTCTGGTGTCAACACTCTGTCTGATTTTGGATTTTTTTTTTTTTTCCAAAATCAGACTTGACACCAGAGAGGCTAAATACTGCACTGAGTCAATGCGGTCTTAGCCTCTCTGGTCTCAACACTCTGTCTGATTTTGGATTTTTTTTTTTTTCCAAAATCAGACTTGACACCAGAGAGGCTGAATACCGCACTGAGTCAATGCGGTCTTAGCCTCTCTGGTGTCAACACTCTGTCTGATTTTGGATTTTTTTTTTTTTTTTTTTCCAAAATCAGACTTGACACCAGAGAGGCTGAATACCGCACTGAGTCAATGCGGTCTTAGCCTCTCTGGTGTCAACACTCTGTCTTATTTTGGATTTTTTTTTTTTTTTTTCCAAAATCAGACTTGACACCAGAGAGGCTGAATACCGCACTGAGTCAATGCGGTCTTAGCCTCTCTGGTGTCAACACTCTGTCCGATTTTGGATTTTTTTTTTTTTTTTTTCAAAATCAGACTTGACACCAGAGAGGCTGAATACCGCACTGAGTCAATGCGGTCTTAGCCTCTCTGGTCTCAACACTCTGTCTGATTTTGGATTTTTTTTTTTTTTCCAAAATCAGACTTGACACCAGAGAGGCTGAATACCGCACTGAGTCAATGCGGTCTTAGCCTCTCTGGTGTCAACACTCTGTCTGATTTTGGATTTTTTTTTTTTTTTTCCAAAATCAGACTTGACACCAGAGAGGCTGAATACCGCACTGAGTCAATGCGGTCTTAGCCTCTCTGGTGTGAACACTCTGTCTGATTTTGGATTTTTTTTTTTTTTTTTTTCCCCAAAATCAGACTTGACACCAGAGAGGCTGAATACCGCACTGAGTCAATGCGGTCTTAGCCTCTCTGGTCTCAACACTCTGTCTGATTTTGGATTTTTTTTTTTTTTTTTCCAAAATCAGACTTGACACCAGAGAGGCTGAATACCGCACTGAGTCAATGCGGTCTTAGCCTCTCTGGTCTCAACACTCTGTCTGATTTTGGATTTTTTTTTTTTTTTTTTTCCAAAATCAGACTTGACACCAGAGAGGCTGAATACCGCACTGAGTCAATGCGGTCTTAGCCTCTCTGGTGTCAACACTCTGTCTGATTTTGGATTTTCTTTTCTTTTTTCCAAAATCAGACTTGACACCAGAGAGGCTGAATACCGCACTGAGTCAATGCGGTCTTAGCCTCTCTGGTCTCAACACTCTGTCTGATTTTGGATTTTCTTTTTTTTTTTTCCAAAATCAGACTTGACACCAGAGAGGCTGAATACCGCACTGAGTCAATGTGGTCTCAGCCTCTCTGGTCTCAACACTCTGTCTGATTTTGGATTTTTTTTTTTTTTTCCAAAATCAGACTTGACACCAGAGAGGCTGAATACCGCACTGAGTCAATGCGGTCTTAGCCTCTCTGGTCTCAACACTCTGTCTGATTTTGGATTTTTTTTTTTTTTCCAAAATCAGACTTGACACCAGAGAGGCTGAATACCGCACTGAGTCAATGCGGTCTTAGCCTCGCTGGTGTCAACACTGTCTGATTTTTGATTTTTTTTTTTTTTTTTCCAAAATCAGAGTTGACACCAGAGAGGCTGAATACCGCACTGAGTCAATGCGGTCTTAGCCTCTCTGGTCTCAACACTCTGTCTGATTTTGGATTTTTTTTTTTTTTTTCCAAAATCAGACTTGACACCAGAGAGGCTGAATACCGCACTGAGTCAATGCGGTCTTAGCCTCTCTGGTCTCAACACTCTGTCTGATTTTGGATTTTTTTTTTTTTTTTTCCAAAATCAGACTTGACACCAGAGAGGCTGAATACCGCACTGAGTCAATGCGGTCTTAGCCTCTCTGGTGTCAACACTCTGTCTGATTTTGGATTTTTTTTTTTTTTTCCAAAATCAGACTTGACACCAGAGAGGCTGAATACCGCACTGAGTCAATGCGGTCTTAGCCTCTCTGGTCTCAACACTCTGTCTGATTTTGGATTTTTTTTTTTTTTTTTCCAAAATCAGACTTGACACCAGAGAGGCTGAATACCGCACTGAGTCAATGCGGTCTTAGCCTCTCTGGTGTCAACACTCTGTCTGATTTTGGATTTTTTTTTTTTTTCCAAAATCAGACTTGACACCAGAGAGGCTGAATACCGCACTGAGTCAATGCGGTCTTAGCCTCGCTGGTGTCAACACTGTCTGATTTTTGATTTTTTTTTTTTTTTTCCAAAATCAGAGTTGACACCAGAGAGGCTGAATACCGCACTGAGTCAATGCGGTCTTAGCCTCTCTGGTCTCAACACTCTGTCTGATTTTGGATTTTTTTTTTTTTTTTCCAAAATCAGACTTGACACCAGAGAGGCTGAATACCGCACTGAGTCAATGCGGTCTTAGCCTCTCTGGTGTCAACACTCTGTCTGATTTTGGATTTTTTTTTTTTTTCCAAAATCAGACTTGACACCAGAGAGGCTAAATACTGCACTGAGTCAATGCGGTCTTAGCCTCTCTGGTCTCAACACTCTGTCTGATTTTGGATTTTTTTTTTTTTTCCAAAATCAGACTTGACACCAGAGAGGCTGAATACCGCACTGAGTCAATGCGGTCTTAGCCTCTCTGGTGTCAACACTCTGTCTGATTTTAGATTTTTTTTTTTTTTTCCAAAATCAGACTTGACACCAGAGAGGCTGAATACCGCACTGAGTCAATGCGGTCTTAGCCTCTCTGGTCTCAACACTCTGTCTGATTTTGGATTTTTTTTTTCTTTCCAAAATCAGACTTGACACCAGAGAGGCTGAATACCGCACTGAGTCAATGCGGTCTTAGCCTCTCTGGTGTCAACACTCTGTCTGATTTTGGATTTTTTTTTTTTTTTTCCAAAATCAGACTTGACACCAGAGAGGCTGAATACCGCACTGAGTCAATGCGGTCTTAGCCTCTCTGGTGTGAACACTCTGTCTGATTTTGGATTTTTTTTTTTTTTTTTTTCCCAAAATCAGACTTGACACCAGAGAGGCTGAATACCGCACTGAGTCAATGCGGTCTTAGCCTCTCTGGTCTCAACACTCTGTCTGATTTTGGATTTTTTTTTTTTTTTTTCCAAAATCAGACTTGACACCAGAGAGGCTGAATACCGCACTGAGTCAATGCGGTCTTAGCCTCTCTGGTCTCAACACTCTGTCTGATTTTGGATTTTTTTTTTTTTTTTTTTTCCAAAATCAGACTTGACACCAGAGAGGCTGAATACCGCACTGAGTCAATGCGGTCTTAGCCTCTCTGGTGTCAACACTCTGTCTGATTTTGGATTTTCTTTTTTTTTTTCCAAAATCAGACTTGACACCAGAGAGGCTGAATACCGCACTGAGTCAATGCGGTCTTAGCCTCTCTGGTCTCAACACTCTGTCTGATTTTGGATTTTCTTTTTTTTTTTTCCAAAATCAGACTTGACACCAGAGAGGCTGAATACCGCACTGAGTCAATGTGGTCTCAGCCTCTCTGGTCTCAACACTCTGTCTGATTTTGGATTTTTTTTTTTTTTCCAAAATCAGACTTGACACCAGAGAGGCTGAATACCGCACTGAGTCAATGCGGTCTTAGCCTCGCTGGTGTCAACACTGTCTGATTTTTGATTTTTTTTTTTTTTTTTCAAAATCAGAGTTGACACCAGAGAGGCTGAATACCGCACTGAGTCAATGCGGTCTTAGCCTCTCTGGTCTCAACACTCTGTCTGATTTTGGATTTTTTTTTTTTTTTTCCAAAATCAGACTTGACACCAGAGAGGCTGAATACCGCACTGAGTCAATGCGGTCTTAGCCTCTCTGGTCTCAACACTCTGTCTGATTTTGGATTTTTTTTTTTTTTTTTCCAAAATCAGACTTGACACCAGAGAGGCTGAATACCGCACTGAGTCAATGCGGTCTTAGCCTCTCTGGTGTCAACACTCTGTCTGATTTTGGATTTTTTTTTTTTTTTCCAAAATCAGACTTGACACCAGAGAGGCTGAATACCGCACTGAGTCAATGCGGTCTTAGCCTCTCTGGTCTCAACACTCTGTCTGATTTTGGATTTTTTTTTTTTTTTTTCCAAAATCAGACTTGACACCAGAGAGGCTGAATACCGCACTGAGTCAATGCGGTCTTAGCCTCTCTGGTGTCAACACTCTGTCTGATTTTGGATTTTTTTTTTTTTTCCAAAATCAGACTTGACACCAGAGAGGCTGAATACCGCACTGAGTCAATGCGGTCTTAGCCTCGCTGGTGTCAACACTGTCTGATTTTTGATTTTTTTTTTTTTTTTCCAAAATCAGAGTTGACACCAGAGAGGCTGAATACCGCACTGAGTCAATGCGGTCTTAGCCTCTCTGGTCTCAACACTCTGTCTGATTTTGGATTTTTTTTTTTTTTTTCCAAAATCAGACTTGACACCAGAGAGGCTGAATACCGCACTGAGTCAATGCGGTCTTAGCCTCTCTGGTGTCAACACTCTGTCTGATTTTGGATTTTTTTTTTTTTTCCAAAATCAGACTTGACACCAGAGAGGCTAAATACTGCACTGAGTCAATGCGGTCTTAGCCTCTCTGGTCTCAACACTCTGTCTGATTTTGGATTTTTTTTTTTTTTCCAAAATCAGACTTGACACCAGAGAGGCTGAATACCGCACTGAGTCAATGCGGTCTTAGCCTCTCTGGTGTCAACACTCTGTCTGATTTTAGATTTTTTTTTTTTTTTCCAAAATCAGACTTGACACCAGAGAGGCTGAATACCGCACTGAGTCAATGCGGTCTTAGCCTCTCTGGTCTCAACACTCTGTCTGATTTTGGATTTTTTTTTTCTTTCCAAAATCAGACTTGACACCAGAGAGGCTGAATACCGCACTGAGTCAATGCGGTCTTAGCCTCTCTGGTGTCAACACTCTGTCTGATTTTGGATTTTTTTTTTTTTTTTCCAAAATCAGACTTGACACCAGAGAGGCTGAATACCGCACTGAGTCAATGCGGTCTTAGCCTCTCTGGTGTGAACACTCTGTCTGATTTTGGATTTTTTTTTTTTTTTTTTTTCCCAAAATCAGACTTGACACCAGAGAGGCTGAATACCGCACTGAGTCAATGCGGTCTTAGCCTCTCTGGTCTCAACACTCTGTCTGATTTTGGATTTTTTTTTTTTTTTTTCCAAAATCAGACTTGACACCAGAGAGGCTGAATACCGCACTGAGTCAATGCGGTCTTAGCCTCTCTGGTCTCAACACTCTGTCTGATTTTGGATTTTTTTTTTTTTTTTTTTTCCAAAATCAGACTTGACACCAGAGAGGCTGAATACCGCACTGAGTCAATGCGGTCTTAGCCTCTCTGGTGTCAACACTCTGTCTGATTTTGGATTTTCTTTTTTTTTTTCCAAAATCAGACTTGACACCAGAGAGGCTGAATACCGCACTGAGTCAATGCGGTCTTAGCCTCTCTGGTCTCAACACTCTGTCTGATTTTGGATTTTTTTTTTTTTTTTTCCAAAATCAGACTTGACACCAGAGAGGCTGAATACCGCACTGAGTCAATGCGGTCTTAGCCTCTCTGGTCTCAACACTCTGTCTGATTTTGGATTTTTTTTTTTTTTTTTTTCCAAAATCAGACTTGACACCAGAGAGGCTGAATACCGCACTGAGTCAATGCGGTCTTAGCCTCTCTGGTGTCAACACTCTGTCTGATTTTGGATTTTCTTTTTTTTTTTCCAAAATCAGACTTGACACCAGAGAGGCTGAATACCGCACTGAGTCAATGCGGTCTTAGCCTCTCTGGTCTCAACACTCTGTCTGATTTTGGATTTTCTTTTTTTTTTTTCCAAAATCAGACTTGACACCAGAGAGGCTGAATACCGCACTGAGTCAATGCGGTCTTAGCCTCTCTGGTCTCAACACTCTGTCTGATTTTGGATTTTTTTTTTCTTTCCAAAATCAGACTTGACACCAGAGAGGCTGAATACCGCACTGAGTCAATGCGGTCTTAGCCTCTCTGGTGTCAACACTCTGTCTGATTTTGGATTTTTTTTTTTTTTTTCCAAAATCAGACTTGACACCAGAGAGGCTGAATACCGCACTGAGTCAATGCGGTCTTAGCCTCTCTGGTGTGAACACTCTGTCTGATTTTGGATTTTTTTTTTTTTTTTTTTCCCAAAATCAGACTTGACACCAGAGAGGCTGAATACCGCACTGAGTCAATGCGGTCTTAGCCTCTCTGGTCTCAACACTCTGTCTGATTTTGGATTTTTTTTTTTTTTTTTCCAAAATCAGACTTGACACCAGAGAGGCTGAATACCGCACTGAGTCAATGCGGTCTTAGCCTCTCTGGTCTCAACACTCTGTCTGATTTTGGATTTTTTTTTTTTTTTTTTTTCCAAAATCAGACTTGACACCAGAGAGGCTGAATACCGCACTGAGTCAATGCGGTCTTAGCCTCTCTGGTGTCAACACTCTGTCTGATTTTGGATTTTCTTTTTTTTTTTCCAAAATCAGACTTGACACCAGAGAGGCTGAATACCGCACTGAGTCAATGCGGTCTTAGCCTCTCTGGTCTCAACACTCTGTCTGATTTTGGATTTTCTTTTTTTTTTTTCCAAAATCAGACTTGACACCAGAGAGGCTGAATACCGCACTGAGTCAATGTGGTCTCAGCCTCTCTGGTCTCAACACTCTGTCTGATTTTGGATTTTTTTTTTTTTTTCCAAAATCAGACTTGACACCAGAGAGGCTGAATACCGCACTGAGTCAATGCGGTCTTAGCCTCTCTGGTCTCAACACTCTGTCTGATTTTGGATTTTTTTTTTTTTTCCAAAATCAGACTTGACACCAGAGAGGCTGAATACCGCACTGAGTCAATGCGGTCTTAGCCTCGCTGGTGTCAACACTGTCTGATTTTTGATTTTTTTTTTTTTTTTTTCCAAAATCAGAGTTGACACCAGAGAGGCTGAATACCGCACTGAGTCAATGCGGTCTTAGCCTCTCTGGTCTCAACACTCTGTCTGATTTTGGATTTTTTTTTTTTTTTTCCAAAATCAGACTTGACACCAGAGAGGCTGAATACCGCACTGAGTCAATGCGGTCTTAGCCTCTCTGGTCTCAACACTCTGTCTGATTTTGGATTTTTTTTTTTTTTTTTCCAAAATCAGACTTGACACCAGAGAGGCTGAATACCGCACTGAGTCAATGCGGTCTTAGCCTCTCTGGTGTCAACACTCTGTCTGATTTTGGATTTTTTTTTTTTTTTCCAAAATCAGACTTGACACCAGAGAGGCTGAATACCGCACTGAGTCAATGCGGTCTTAGCCTCTCTGGTCTCAACACTCTGTCTGATTTTGGATTTTTTTTTTTTTTTTTCCAAAATCAGACTTGACACCAGAGAGGCTGAATACCGCACTGAGTCAATGCGGTCTTAGCCTCTCTGGTGTCAACACTCTGTCTGATTTTGGATTTTTTTTTTTTTTCCAAAATCAGACTTGACACCAGAGAGGCTGAATACCGCACTGAGTCAATGCGGTCTTAGCCTCGCTGGTGTCAACACTGTCTGATTTTTGATTTTTTTTTTTTTTTTCCAAAATCAGAGTTGACACCAGAGAGGCTGAATACCGCACTGAGTCAATGCGGTCTTAGCCTCTCTGGTCTCAACACTCTGTCTGATTTTGGATTTTTTTTTTTTTTTTCCAAAATCAGACTTGACACCAGAGAGGCTGAATACCGCACTGAGTCAATGCGGTCTTAGCCTCTCTGGTGTCAACACTCTGTCTGATTTTGGATTTTTTTTTTTTTTCCAAAATCAGACTTGACACCAGAGAGGCTAAATACTGCACTGAGTCAATGCGGTCTTAGCCTCTCTGGTCTCAACACTCTGTCTGATTTTGGATTTTTTTTTTTTTTTCCAAAATCAGACTTGACACCAGAGAGGCTGAATACCGCACTGAGTCAATGCGGTCTTAGCCTCTCTGGTGTCAACACTCTGTCTGATTTTGGATTTTTTTTTTTTTTTTTTTCCAAAATCAGACTTGACACCAGAGAGGCTGAATACCGCACTGAGTCAATGCGGTCTTAGCCTCTCTGGTGTCAACACTCTGTCTTATTTTGGATTTTTTTTTTTTTTTTTCCAAAATCAGACTTGACACCAGAGAGGCTGAATACCGCACTGAGTCAATGCGGTCTTAGCCTCTCTGGTCTCAACACTCTGTCTGATTTTGGATTTTTTTTTTTTTTTTTCCAAAATCAGACTTGACACCAGAGAGGCTGAATACCGCACTGAGTCAATGCGGTCTTAGCCTCTCTGGTGTCAACACTCTGTCTGATTTTGGATTTTTTTTTTTTTTCCAAAATCAGACTTGACACCAGAGAGGCTGAATACCGCACTGAGTCAATGCGGTCTTAGCCTCGCTGGTGTCAACACTGTCTGATTTTTGATTTTTTTTTTTTTTTTCCAAAATCAGAGTTGACACCAGAGAGGCTGAATACCGCACTGAGTCAATGCGGTCTTAGCCTCTCTGGTCTCAACACTCTGTCTGATTTTGGATTTTTTTTTTTTTTTTCCAAAATCAGACTTGACACCAGAGAGGCTGAATACCGCACTGAGTCAATGCGGTCTTAGCCTCTCTGGTGTCAAGTCTGATTTTGGAAAAAAAAAAAAAATCCAAAATCAGACAGAGTGTTGAGACCAGAGAGGCTAAGACCGCATTGACTCAGTGCAGTATTTAGCCTCTCTGGTGTCAACACTCTGTCTGATTTTGGATTTTTTTTTTTTTTTCAAAATCAGACTTGACACCAGAGAGGCTAAATACTGCACTGAGTCAATGCGGTCTTAGCCTCTCTGGTCTCAACACTCTGTCTGATTTTGGATTTTTTTTTTTTTTCCAAAATCAGACTTGACACCAGAGAGGCTGAATACCGCACTGAGTCAATGCGGTCTTAGCCTCTCTGGTGTCAACACTCTGTCTGATTTTGGATTTTTTTTTTTTTTTTTTCCAAAATCAGACTTGACACCAGAGAGGCTGAATACCGCACTGAGTCAATGCGGTCTTAGCCTCTCTGGTGTCAACACTCTGTCTTATTTTGGATTTTTTTTTTTTTTTTTCCAAAATCAGACTTGACACCAGAGAGGCTGAATACCGCACTGAGTCAATGCGGTCTTAGCCTCTCTGGTGTCAACACTCTGTCTTATTTTGGATTTTTTTTTTTTTTTTTTTTCAAAATCAGACTTGACACCAGAGAGGCTGAATACCGCACTGAGTCAATGCGGTCTTAGCCTCTCTGGTGTCAACACTCTGTCTGATTTTGGATTTTTTTTTTTTTTTCCAAAATCAGACTTGACACCAGAGAGGCTGAATACCGCACTGAGTCAATGCGGTCTTAGCCTCTCTGGTCTCAACACTCTGTCTGATTTTGGATTTTTTTTTTTTTTTTCCAAAATCAGACTTGACACCAGAGAGGCTGAATACCGCACTGAGTCAATGCGGTCTTAGCCTCTCTGGTGTCAACACTCTGTCTGATTTTGGATTTTTTTTTTTTTTTTTTCAAAATCAGACTTGACACCAGAGAGGCTGAATACCGCACTGAGTCAATGTGGTCTTAGCCTCTCTGGTCTCAACACTCTGTCTGATTTTGGATTTTTTTTTTTTTTCCAAAATCAGACTTGACACCAGAGAGGCTGAATACCGCACTGAGTCAATGCGGTCTTAGCCTCGCTGGTGTCAACACTGTCTGATTTTTGATTTTTTTTTTTTTTTTCCAAAATCAGAGTTGACACCAGAGAGGCTGAATACCGCACTGAGTCAATGCGGTCTTAGCCTCTCTGGTCTCAACACTCTGTCTGATTTTGGATTTTTTTTTTTTTTTTCCCAAAATCAGACTTGACACCAGAGAGGCTGAATACCGCACTGAGTCAATGCGGTCTTAGCCTCTCTGGTGTCAACACTCTGTCTGATTTTGGATTTTTTTTTTTTTTCCAAAATCAGACTTGACACCAGAGAGGCTAAATACTGCACTGAGTCAATGCGGTCTTAGCCTCTCTGGTCTCAACACTCTGTCTGATTTTGGATTTTTTTTTTTTTTCCAAAATCAGACTTGACACCAGAGAGGCTGAATACCGCACTGAGTCAATGCGGTCTTAGCCTCTCTGGTGTCAACACTCTGTCTTATTTTGGATTTTTTTTTTTTTTTTTCCAAAATCAGACTTGACACCAGAGAGGCTGAATACCGCACTGAGTCAATGCGGTCTTAGCCTCTCTGGTGTCAACACTCTGTCTTATTTTGGATTTTTTTTTTTTTTTTTCCAAAATCAGACTTGACACCAGAGAGGCTGAATACCGCACTGAGTCAATGCGGTCTTAGCCTCTCTGGTGTCAACACTCTGTCTTATTTTGGATTTTTTTTTTTTTTTTTCCAAAATCAGACTTGACACCAGAGAGGCTGAATACCGCACTGAGTCAATGCGGTCTTAGCCTCTCTGGTGTCAACACTCTGTCTTATTTTGGATTTTTTTTTTTTTTTTTCCAAAATCAGACTTGACACCAGAGAGGCTGAATACCGCACTGAGTCAATGCGGTCTTAGCCTCTCTGGTGTCAACACTCTGTCTGATTTTGGATTTTTTTTTTTTTTTTTTCAAAATCAGACTTGACACCAGAGAGGCTGAATACCGCACTGAGTCAATGCGGTCTTAGCCTCTCTGGTCTCAACACTCTGTCTGATTTTGGATTTTTTTTTTTTTTCCAAAATCAGACTTGACACCAGAGAGGCTGAATACCGGACTAAGTCAATGCGGTCTTAGCCTCGCTGGTGTCAACACTCTGTCTGATTTTTGATTTTTGATTTTTTTTTCCAAAATCAGAGTTGACACCAGAGTAGCTGAATACCGCACTGAGTCAATGCGGTCTTAGCCTCTCTGGTCTCAACACTCTGTCTGATTTTGGATTTTTTTTTTTTTTTTTCCAAAATCAGACTTGACACCAGAGAGGCTGAATACCGCACTGAGTCAATGCGGTCTTAGCCTCTCTGGTGTCAACACTCTGTCTGATTTTGGATTTTTTTTTTTTTTTCCAAAATCAGACTTGACACCAGAGAGGCTGAATACCGCACTGAGTCAATGCGGTCTTAGCCTCTCTGGTCTCAACACTCTGTCTGATTTTGGATTTTTTTTTTTTTTTTCCAAAATCAGACTTGACACCAGAGAGGCTGAATACCGCACTGAGTCAATGTGGTCTTAGCCTCTCTGGTCTCAACACTCTGTCTGATTTTGGATTTTTTTTTTTTTTCCAAAATCAGACTTGACACCAGAGAGGCTGAATACCGCACTGAGTCAATGCGGTCTTAGCCTCTCTGGTGTCAACACTCTGTCTGATTTTGGATTTTTTTTTTTTTTTTTTCAAAATCAGACTTGACACCAGAGAGGCTGAATACCGCACTGAGTCAATGCGGTCTTAGCCTCTCTGGTCTCAACACTCTGTCTGATTTTGGATTTTTTTTTTTTTTCCAAAATCAGAGTTGACACCAGAGAGGCTGAATACCGCACTGAGTCAATGCGGTCTTAGCCTCTCTGGTCTCAACACTCTGTCTGATTTTGGATTTTTTTTTTTTTTTTCCCAAAATCAGACTTGACACCAGAGAGGCTGAATACCGCACTGAGTCAATGCGGTCTTAGCCTCTCTGGTGTCAACACTCTGTCTGATTTTGGATTTTTTTTTTTTTTCCAAAATCAGACTTGACACCAGAGAGGCTAAATACTGCACTGAGTCAATGCGGTCTTAGCCTCTCTGGTCTCAACACTCTGTCTGATTTTGGATTTTTTTTTTTTTTCCAAAATCAGACTTGACACCAGAGAGGCTGAATACCGCACTGAGTCAATGCGGTCTTAGCCTCTCTGGTGTCAACACTCTGTCTTATTTTGGATTTTTTTTTTTTTTTTTCCAAAATCAGACTTGACACCAGAGAGGCTGAATACCGCACTGAGTCAATGCGGTCTTAGCCTCTCTGGTGTCAACACTCTGTCTTATTTTGGATTTTTTTTTTTTTTTTTCCAAAATCAGACTTGACACCAGAGAGGCTGAATACCGCACTGAGTCAATGCGGTCTTAGCCTCTCTGGTGTCAACACTCTGTCTTATTTTGGATTTTTTTTTTTTTTTTTCCAAAATCAGACTTGACACCAGAGAGGCTGAATACCGCACTGAGTCAATGCGGTCTTAGCCTCTCTGGTGTCAACACTCTGTCTTATTTTGGATTTTTTTTTTTTTTTTTCCAAAATCAGACTTGACACCAGAGAGGCTGAATACCGCACTGAGTCAATGCGGTCTTAGCCTCTCTGGTGTCAACACTCTGTCTGATTTTGGATTTTTTTTTTTTTTTTTCAAAATCAGACTTGACACCAGAGAGGCTGAATACCGCACTGAGTCAATGCGGTCTTAGCCTCTCTGGTCTCAACACTCTGTCTGATTTTGGATTTTTTTTTTTTTTCCAAAATCAGACTTGACACCAGAGAGGCTGAATACCGCACTAAGTCAATGCGGTCTTAGCCTCGCTGGTGTCAACACTCTGTCTGATTTTGGATTTTTTTTTTTTTTCCAAAATCAGACTTGACACCAGAGAGGCTAAATACTGCACTGAGTCAATGCGGTCTTAGCCTCTCTGGTCTCAACACTCTGTCTGATTTTGGATTTTTTTTTTTTTTCCAAAATCAGACTTGACACCAGAGAGGCTGAATACCGCACTGAGTCAATGCGGTCTTAGCCTCTCTGGTGTCAACACTCTGTCTTATTTTGGATTTTTTTTTTTTTTTTTCCAAAATCAGACTTGACACCAGAGAGGCTGAATACCGCACTGAGTCAATGCGGTCTTAGCCTCTCTGGTGTCAACACTCTGTCTTATTTTGGATTTTTTTTTTTTTTTTTCCAAAATCAGACTTGACACCAGAGAGGCTGAATACCGCACTGAGTCAATGCGGTCTTAGCCTCTCTGGTGTCAACACTCTGTCTTATTTTGGATTTTTTTTTTTTTTTTTCCAAAATCAGACTTGACACCAGAGAGGCTGAATACCGCACTGAGTCAATGCGGTCTTAGCCTCTCTGGTGTCAACACTCTGTCTTATTTTGGATTTTTTTTTTTTTTTTTCCAAAATCAGACTTGACACCAGAGAGGCTGAATACCGCACTGAGTCAATGCGGTCTTAGCCTCTCTGGTGTCAACACTCTGTCTGATTTTGGATTTTTTTTTTTTTTTTTTCAAAATCAGACTTGACACCAGAGAGGCTGAATACCGCACTGAGTCAATGCGGTCTTAGCCTCTCTGGTCTCAACACTCTGTCTGATTTTGGATTTTTTTTTTTTTTCCAAAATCAGACTTGACACCAGAGAGGCTGAATACCGCACTAAGTCAATGCGGTCTTAGCCTCGCTGGTGTCAACACTCTGTCTGATTTTTGATTTTTGATTTTTTTTTCCAAAATCAGAGTTGACACCAGAGTAGCTGAATACCGCACTGAGTCAATGCGGTCTTAGCCTCTCTGGTCTCAACACTCTGTCTGATTTTGGATTTTTTTTTTTTTTTTTCCAAAATCAGACTTGACACCAGAGAGGCTGAATACCGCACTGAGTCAATGCGGTCTTAGCCTCTCTGGTGTCAACACTCTGTCTGATTTTGGATTTTTTTTTTTTTTTCCAAAATCAGACTTGACACCAGAGAGGCTGAATACCGCACTGAGTCAATGCGGTCTTAGCCTCTCTGGTCTCAACACTCTGTCTGATTTTGGATTTTTTTTTTTTTTTTCCAAAATCAGACTTGACACCAGAGAGGCTGAATACCGCACTGAGTCAATGTGGTCTTAGCCTCTCTGGTCTCAACACTCTGTCTGATTTTGGATTTTTTTTTTTTTTCCAAAATCAGACTTGACACCAGAGAGGCTGAATACCGCACTGAGTCAATGCGGTCTTAGCCTCTCTGGTGTCAACACTCTGTCTGATTTTGGATTTTTTTTTTTTTTTTTCAAAATCAGACTTGACACCAGAGAGGCTGAATACCGCACTGAGTCAATGCGGTCTTAGCCTCTCTGGTCTCAACACTCTGTCTGATTTTGGATTTTTTTTTTTTTTCCAAAATCAGACTTGACACCAGAGAGGCTGAATACCGCACTGAGTCAATGCGGTCTTAGCCTCTCTGGTGTCAACACTCTGTCTGATTTTGGATTTTTTTTTTTTTTCCAAAATCAGACTTGACACCAGAGAGGCTGAATACCGCACTGAGTCAATGCGGTCTTAGCCTCTCTGGTCTCAACACTCTGTCTGATTTTGGATTTTTTTTTTCTTTCCAAAATCAGACTTGACACCAGAGAGGCTGAATACCGCACTGAGTCAATGCGGTCTTAGCCTCTCTGGTGTCAACACTCTGTCTGATTTTGGATTTTTTTTTTTTTTTTTCCAAAATCAGACTTGACACCAGAGAGGCTGAATACCGCACTGAGTCAATGCGGTCTTAGCCTCTCTGGTCTCAACACTCTGTCTGATTTTGGATTTTTTTTTTTTTTTTTTCCAAAATCAGACTTGACACCAGAGAGGCTGAATACCGCACTGAGTCAATGCGGTCTTAGCCTCTCTGGTGTCAACACTCTGTCTGATTTTGGATTTTCTTTTTTTTTTTTCCAAAATCAGACTTGACACCAGAGAGGCTGAATACCGCACTGAGTCAATGCGGTCTTAGCCTCTCTGGTCTCAACACTCTGTCTGATTTTGGATTTTTTTTTTTTTTTTCCAAAATCAGACTTGACACCAGAGAGGCTGAATACCGCACTGAGTCAATGTGGTCTCAGCCTCTCTGGTCTCAACACTCTGTCTGATTTTGGATTTTTATTTTTTTTTCCAAAATCAGACTTGACACCAGAGAGGCTGAATACCGCACTGAGTCAATGCGGTCTTAGCCTCTCTGGTGTCAACACTCTGTCTGATTTTGGATTTTTTTTTTTTTTTTTCAAAATCAGACTTGACACCAGAGAGGCTGAATACCGCACTGAGTCAATGTGGTCTTAGCCTCTCTGGTCTCAACACTCTGTCTGATTTTGGATTTTTTTTTTTTTTCCAAAATCAGACTTGACACCAGAGAGGCTGAATACCGCACTGAGTCAATGCGGTCTTAGCCTCGCTGGTGTCAACACTGTTTGATTTTTGATTTTTTTTTTTTTTTTCCAAAATCAGAGTTGACACCAGAGAGGCTGAATACCGCACTGAGTCAATGCGGTCTTAGCCTCTCTGGTCTCAACACTCTGTCTGATTTTGGATTTTTTTTTTTTTTTTTCCAAAATCAGACTTGACACCAGAGAGGCTGAATACCGCACTGAGTCAATGCGGTCTTAGCCTCTCTGGTGTCAACACTCTGTCTGATTTTGGATTTTTTTTTTTTTTTTCCAAAATCAGACTTGACACCAGAGAGGCTGAATACCGCACTGAGTCAATGCGGTCTTAGCCTCTCTGGTGTCAACACTCTGTCTGATTTTGGATTTTTTTTTTTTTTCCAAAATCAGACTTGACACCAGAGAGGCTAAATACCGCACTGAGTCAATGCGGTCTTAGCCTCTCTGGTCTCAACACTCTGTCTGATTTTGGATTTTTTTTTTTTTTCCAAAATCAGACTTGACACCAGAGAGGCTGAATACCGCACTGAGTCAATGCGGTCTTAGCCTCTCTGGTCTCAACACTCTGTCTGATTTTGGATTTTTTTTTTTTTTCCAAAATCAGACTTGACACCAGAGAGGCTGAATACCGCACTAAGTCAATGCGGTCTTAGCCTCGCTGGTGTCAACACTCTGTCTGATTTTTGATTTTTGATTTTTTTTTCCAAAATCAGAGTTGACACCAGAGTAGCTGAATACCGCACTGAGTCAATGCGGTCTTAGCCTCTCTGGTCTCAACACTCTGTCTGATTTTGGATTTTTTTTTTTTTTTTTCCAAAATCAGACTTGACACCAGAGAGGCTGAATACCGCACTGAGTCAATGCGGTCTTAGCCTCTCTGGTGTCAACAATCTGTCTGATTTTGGATTTTTTTTTTTTTTTCCAAAATCAGACTTGACACCAGAGAGGCTGAATACCGCACTGAGTCAATGCGGTCTTAGCCTCTCTGGTCTCAACACTCTGTCTGATTTTGGATTTTTTTTTTTTTTTTCCAAAATCAGACTTGACACCAGAGAGGCTGAATACCGCACTGAGTCAATGTGGTCTTAGCCTCTCTGGTCTCAACACTCTGTCTGATTTTGGATTTTTTTTTTTTTTCCAAAATCAGACTTGACACCAGAGAGGCTGAATACCGCACTGAGTCAATGCAGTCTTAGCCTCTCTGGTGTCAACACTCTGTCTGATTTTGGATTTTTTTTTTTTTTTTTTCAAAATCAGACTTGACACCAGAGAGGCTGAATACCGCACTGAGTCAATGCGGTCTTAGCCTCTCTGGTCTCAACACTCTGTCTGATTTTGGATTTTTTTTTTTTTTCCAAAATCAGACTTGACACCAGAGAGGCTGAATACCGCACTGAGTCAATGCGGTCTTAGCCTCTCTGGTGTCAACACTCTGTCTGATTTTGGATTTTTTTTTTTTTTTCCAAAATCAGACTTGACACCAGAGAGGCTGAATACCGCACTGAGTCAATGCGGTCTTAGCCTCTCTGGTCTCAACACTCTGTCTGATTTTGGATTTTTTTTTTCTTTCCAAAATCAGACTTGACACCAGAGAGGCTGAATACCGCACTGAGTCAATGCGGTCTTAGCCTCTCTGGTGTCAACACTCTGTCTGATTTTGGATTTTTTTTTTTTTTTTTCCAAAATCAGACTTGACACCAGAGAGGCTGAATACCGCACTGAGTCAATGCGGTCTTAGCCTCTCTGGTCTCAACACTCTGTCTGATTTTGGATTTTTTTTTTTTTTTTTTTCCAAAATCAGACTTGACACCAGAGAGGCTGAATACCGCACTGAGTCAATGCGGTCTTAGCCTCTCTGGTGTCAACACTCTGTCTGATTTTGGATTTTCTTTTTTTTTTTCCAAAATCAGACTTGACACCAGAGAGGCTGAATACCGCACTGAGTCAATGCGGTCTTAGCCTCTCTGGTCTCAACACTCTGTCTGATTTTGGATTTTTTTTTTTTTTTTCCAAAATCAGACTTGACACCAGAGAGGCTGAATACCGCACTGAGTCAATGTGGTCTCAGCCTCTCTGGTCTCAACACTCTGTCTGATTTTGGATTTTTATTTTTTTTTCCAAAATCAGACTTGACACCAGAGAGGCTGAATACCGCACTGAGTCAATGCGGTCTTAGCCTCTCTGGTGTCAACACTCTGTCTGATTTTGGATTTTTTTTTTTTTTTTTTTCAAAATCAGAC
Organism: Poromitra crassiceps; assembly: GCF_964638095.1. Taxonomy (NCBI): domain Eukaryota; kingdom Metazoa; phylum Chordata; class Actinopteri; order Beryciformes; family Melamphaidae; genus Poromitra; species Poromitra crassiceps. The sequence goes on from NW_028151981.1 coordinate 55,345, forward strand.
TTGACACCAGAGAGGCTGAATACCGCACTGAGTCAATGTGGTCTTAGCCTCTCTGGTCTCAACACTCTGTCTGATTTTGGATTTTTTTTTTTTTTCCAAAATCAGACTTGACACCAGAGAGGCTGAATACCGCACTGAGTCAATGCGGTCTTAGCCTCGCTGGTGTCAACACTGTTTGATTTTTGATTTTTTTTTTTTTTTTCCAAAATCAGAGTTGACACCAGAGAGGCTGAATACCGCACTGAGTCAATGCGGTCTTAGCCTCTCTGGTCTCAACACTCTGTCTGATTTTGGATTTTTTTTTTTTTTTTTCCAAAATCAGACTTGACACCAGAGAGGCTGAATACCGCACTGAGTCAATGCGGTCTTAGCCTCTCTGGTGTCAACACTCTGTCTGATTTTGGATTTTTTTTTTTTTTTTCCAAAATCAGACTTGACACCAGAGAGGCTGAATACCGCACTGAGTCAATGCGGTCTTAGCCTCTCTGGTGTCAACACTCTGTCTGATTTTGGATTTTTTTTTTTTTTCCAAAATCAGACTTGACACCAGAGAGGCTAAATACCGCACTGAGTCAATGCGGTCTTAGCCTCTCTGGTCTCAACACTCTGTCTGATTTTGGATTTTTTTTTTTTTTTCCAAAATCAGACTTGACACCAGAGAGGCTGAATACCGCACTGAGTCAATGCGGTCTTAGCCTCTCTGGTGTCAACACTCTGTCTGATTTTGGATTTTTTTTTTTTTTTTTTTCCAAAATCAGACTTGACACCAGAGAGGCTGAATACCGCACTGAGTCAATGCGGTCTTAGCCTCTCTGGTGTCAACACTCTGTCTTATTTTGGATTTTTTTTTTTTTTTTTCCAAAATCAGACTTGACACCAGAGAGGCTGAATACCGCACTGAGTCAATGCGGTCTTAGCCTCTCTGGTGTCAACACTCTGTCTTATTTTGGATTTTTTTTTTTTTTTTTCCAAAATCAGACTTGACACCAGAGAGGCTGAATACCGCACTGAGTCAATGCGGTCTTAGCCTCTCTGGTGTCAACACTCTGTCTTATTTTGGATTTTTTTTTTTTTTTTTCCAAAATCAGACTTGACACCAGAGAGGCTGAATACCGCACTGAGTCAATGCGGTCTTAGCCTCTCTGGTGTCAACACTCTGTCTTATTTTGGATTTTTTTTTTTTTTTTTCCAAAATCAGACTTGACACCAGAGAGGCTGAATACCGCACTGAGTCAATGCGGTCTTAGCCTCTCTGGTGTCAACACTCTGTCTGATTTTGGATTTTTTTTTTTTTTTTTTCAAAATCAGACTTGACACCAGAGAGGCTGAATACCGCACTGAGTCAATGCGGTCTTAGCCTCTCTGGTCTCAACACTCTGTCTGATTTTGGATTTTTTTTTTTTTTCCAAAATCAGACTTGACACCAGAGAGGCTGAATACCGCACTAAGTCAATGCGGTCTTAGCCTCGCTGGTGTCAACACTCTGTCTGATTTTTGATTTTTTTTTTTTTTTTCCAAAATCAGAGTTGACACCAGAGTAGCTGAATACCGCACTGAGTCAATGCGGTCTTAGCCTCTCTGGTCTCAACACTCTGTCTGATTTTGGATTTTTTTTTTTTTTTTTCCAAAATCAGACTTGACACCAGAGAGGCTGAATACCGCACTGAGTCAATGCGGTCTTAGCCTCTCTGGTGTCAACACTCTGTCTGATTTTGGATTTTTTTTTTTTTTTCCAAAATCAGACTTGACACCAGAGAGGCTGAATACCGCACTGAGTCAATGCGGTCTTAGCCTCTCTGGTCTCAACACTCTGTCTGATTTTGGATTTTTTTTTTTTTTTTCCAAAATCAGACTTGACACCAGAGAGGCTGAATACCGCACTGAGTCAATGTGGTCTTAGCCTCTCTGGTCTCAACACTCTGTCTGATTTTGGATTTTTTTTTTTTTTTCCAAAATCAGACTTGACACCAGAGAGGCTGAATACCGCACTGAGTCAATGCGGTCTTAGCCTCTCTGGTGTCAACACTCTGTCTGATTTTGGATTTTTTTTTTTTTTTTTCAAAATCAGACTTGACACCAGAGAGGCTGAATACCGCACTGAGTCAATGCGGTCTTAGCCTCTCTGGTCTCAACACTCTGTCTGATTTTGGATTTTTTTTTTTTTTCCAAAATCAGACGACACCAGAGAGGCTGAATACCGCACTGAGTCAATGCGGTCTTAGCCTCTCTGGTGTCAACACTCTGTCTGATTTTGGATTTTTTTTTTTTTTTCCAAAATCAGACTTGACACCAGAGAGGCTGAATACCGCACTGAGTCAATGCGGTCTTAGCCTCTCTGGTCTCAACACTCTGTCTGATTTTGGATTTTTTTTTTCTTTCCAAAATCAGACTTGACACCAGAGAGGCTGAATACCGCACTGAGTCAATGCGGTCTTAGCCTCTCTGGTGTCAACACTCTGTCTGATTTTGGATTTTTTTTTTTTTTTTTCCAAAATCAGACTTGACACCAGAGAGGCTGAATACCGCACTGAGTCAATGCGGTCTTAGCCTCTCTGGTCTCAACACTCTGTCTGATTTTGGATTTTTTTTTTTTTTTTTTTCCAAAATCAGACTTGACACCAGAGAGGCTGAATACCGCACTGAGTCAATGCGGTCTTAGCCTCTCTGGTGTCAACACTCTGTCTGATTTTGGATTTTCTTTTTTTTTTTCCAAAATCAGACTTGACACCAGAGAGGCTGAATACCGCACTGAGTCAATGCGGTCTTAGCCTCTCTGGTCTCAACACTCTGTCTGATTTTGGATTTTTTTTTTTTTTTTCCAAAATCAGACTTGACACCAGAGAGGCTGAATACCGCACTGAGTCAATGTGGTCTCAGCCTCTCTGGTCTCAACACTCTGTCTGATTTTGGATTTTTTTTTTTTTTTCCAAAATCAGACTTGACACCAGAGAGGCTGAATACCGCACTGAGTCAATGCGGTCTTAGCCTCTCTGGTGTCAACACTCTGTCTGATTTTGGATTTTTTTTTTTTTTTTTTCAAAATCAGACTTGACACCAGAGAGGCTGAATACCGCACTGAGTCAATGTGGTCTTAGCCTCTCTGGTCTCAACACTCTGTCTGATTTTGGATTTTTTTTTTTTTTCCAAAATCAGACTTGACACCAGAGAGGCTGAATACCGCACTGAGTCAATGCGGTCTTAGCCTCGCTGGTGTCAACACTGTTTGATTTTTGATTTTTTTTTTTTTTTTCCAAAATCAGAGTTGACACCAGAGAGGCTGAATACCGCACTGAGTCAATGCGGTCTTAGCCTCTCTGGTCTCAACACTCTGTCTGATTTTGGATTTTTTTTTTTTTTTTTCCAAAATCAGACTTGACACCAGAGAGGCTGAATACCGCACTGAGTCAATGCGGTCTTAGCCTCTCTGGTGTCAACACTCTGTCTGATTTTGGATTTTTTTTTTTTTTTTCCAAAATCAGACTTGACACCAGAGAGGCTGAATACCGCACTGAGTCAATGCGGTCTTAGCCTCTCTGGTGTCAACACTCTGTCTGATTTTGGATTTTTTTTTTTTTTTCCAAAATCAGACTTGACACCAGAGAGGCTAAATACCGCACTGAGTCAATGCGGTCTTAGCCTCTCTGGTCTCAACACTCTGTCTGATTTTGGATTTTTTTTTTTTTTCCAAAATCAGACTTGACACCAGAGAGGCTGAATACCGCACTGAGTCAATGCGGTCTTAGCCTCTCTGGTGTCAACACTCTGTCTGATTTTGGATTTTTTTTTTTTTTTTTTTCCAAAATCAGACTTGACACCAGAGAGGCTGAATACCGCACTGAGTCAATGCGGTCTTAGCCTCTCTGGTGTCAACACTCTGTCTTATTTTGGATTTTTTTTTTTTTTTTTCCAAAATCAGACTTGACACCAGAGAGGCTGAATACCGCACTGAGTCAATGCGGTCTTAGCCTCTCTGGTGTCAACACTCTGTCTTATTTTGGATTTTTTTTTTTTTTTTTCCCAAATCAGACTTGACACCAGAGAGGCTGAATACCGCACTGAGTCAATGCGGTCTTAGCCTCTCTGGTGTCAACACTCTGTCTGATTTTGGATTTTTTTTTTTTTTTTTTCAAAATCAGACTTGACACCAGAGAGGCTGAATACCGCACTGAGTCAATGCGGTCTTAGCCTCTCTGGTCTCAACACTCTGTCTGATTTTGGATTTTTTTTTTTTTTCCAAAATCAGACTTGACACCAGAGAGGCTGAATACCGCACTAAGTCAATGCGGTCTTAGCCTCGCTGGTGTCAACACTCTGTCTGATTTTTGATTTTTTTTTTTTTTTTCCAAAATCAGAGTTGACACCAGAGTAGCTGAATACCGCACTGAGTCAATGCGGTCTTAGCCTCTCTGGTCTCAACACTCTGTCTGATTTTGGATTTTTTTTTTTTTTTTCCCAAAATCAGACTTGACACCAGAGAGGCTGAATACCGCACTGAGTCAATGCGGTCTTAGCCTCTCTGGTGTCAACACTCTGTCTGATTTGGGATTTTTTTTTTTTTTTCCAAAATCAGACTTGACACCAGAGAGGCTGAATACCGCACTGAGTCAATGCGGTCTTAGCCTCTCTGGTCTCAACACTCTGTCTGATTTTGGATTTTTTTTTTTTTTTTCCAGAATCAGACTTGACACCAGAGAGGCTGAATACCGCACTGAGTCAATGTGGTCTTAGCCTCTCTGGTCTCAACACTCTGTCTGATTTTGGATTTTTTTTTTTTTTTCCAAAATCAGACTTGACACCAGAGAGGCTGAATACCGCACTGAGTCAATGCGGTCTTAGCCTCTCTGGTGTCAACACTCTGTCTGATTTTGGATTTTTTTTTTTTTTTTTTCAAAATCAGACTTGACACCAGAGAGGCTGAATACCGCACTGAGTCAATGCGGTCTTAGCCTCTCTGGTCTCAACACTCTGTCTGATTTTGTATTTTTTTTTTTTTTCCAAAATCAGACTTGACACCAGAGAGGCTGAATACCGCACTGAGTCAATGCGGTCTTAGCCTCTCTGGTGTCAACACTCTGTCTGATTTTGGATTTTTTTTTTTTTTTCCAAAATCAGACTTGACACCAGAGAGGCTGAATACCGCACTGAGTCAATGCGGTCTTAGCCTCTCTGGTCTCAACACTCTGTCTGATTTTGGATTTTTTTTTTCTTTCCAAAATCAGACTTGACACCAGAGAGGCTGAATACCGCACTGAGTCAATGCGGTCTTAGCCTCTCTGGTGTCAACACTCTGTCTGATTTTGGATTTTTTTTTTTTTTTTCCAAAATCAGACTTGACACCAGAGAGGCTGAATACCGCACTGAGTCAATGCGGTCTTAGCCTCTCTGGTGTCAACACTCTGTCTGATTTTGGATTTTTTTTTTTTTTTTTCCAAAATCAGACTTGACACCAGAGAGGCTGAATACCGCACTGAGTCAATGCGGTCTTAGCCTCTCTGGTCTCAACACTCTGTCTGATTTTGGATTTTTTTTTTTTTTTTTTTCCAAAATCAGACGACACCAGAGAGGCTGAATACCGCACTGAGTCAATGCGGTCTTAGCCTCTCTGGTGTCAACACTCTGTCTGATTTTGGATTTTCTTTTTTTTTTTCCAAAATCAGACTTGACACCAGAGAGGCTGAATACTGCACTGAGTCAATGCGGTCTTAGCCTCTCTGGTCTCAACACTCTGTCTGATTTTGGATTTTTTTTTTTTTTTTCCAAAATCAGACTTGACACCAGAGAGGCTGAATACCGCACTGAGTCAATGTGGTCTCAGCCTCTCTGGTCTCAACACTCTGTCTGATTTTGGATTTTTTTTTTTTTTTCCAAAATCAGACTTGACACCAGAGAGGCTGAATACCGCACTGAGTCAATGCGGTCTTAGCCTCTCTGGTGTCAACACTCTGTCTGATTTTGGATTTTTTTTTTTTTTTTTTCAAAATCAGACTTGACACCAGAGAGGCTGAATACCGCACTGAGTCAATGTGGTCTTAGCCTCTCTGGTCTCAACACTCTGTCTGATTTTGGATTTTTTTTTTTTTTCCAAAATCAGACTTGACACCAGAGAGGCTGAATACCGCACTGAGTCAATGCGGTCTTAGCCTCGCTGGTGTCAACACTGTCTGATTTTTGATTTTTTTTTTTTTTTTTTTCCAAAATCAGAGTTGACACCAGAGAGGCTGAATACCGCACTGAGTCAATGCGGTCTTAGCCTCTCTGGTCTCAACACTCTGTCTGATTTTGGATTTTTTTTTTTTTTTTTCCAAAATCAGACTTGACACCAGAGAGGCTGAATACCGCACTGAGTCAATGCGGTCTTAGCCTCTCTGGTGTCAACACTCTGTCTGATTTTGGATTTTTTTTTTTTTTTTCCAAAATCAGACTTGACACCAGAGAGGCTGAATACCGCACTGAGTCAATGCGGTCTTAGCCTCTCTGGTCTCAACACTCTGTCTGATTTTGGATTTTTTTTTTTTTTTTTTCCAAAATCAGACTTGACACCAGAGAGGCTGAATACCGCACTGAGTCAATGCGGTCTTAGCCTCTCTGGTGTCAACACTCTGTCTGATTTTGGATTTTTTTTTTTTTTCCAAAATCAGACTTGACACCAGAGAGGCTGAATACCGCACTGAGTCAATGCAGTCTTAGCCTCTCTGGTCTCAACACTCTGTCTGATTTTGGATTTTTTTTTTTTTTTTTCCAAAATCAGACTTGACACCAGAGAGGCTGAATACCGCACTGAGTCAATGCGGTCTTAGCCTCTCTGGTGTCAACACTCTGTCTGATTTTGGATTTTTTTTTTTTTTTTTTTCAAAATCAGACTTGACACCAGAGAGGCTGAATACCGCACTGAGTCAATGTGGTCTTAGCCTGTCTGGTCTCAACACTCTGTCTGATTTTGGATTTTTTTTTTTTTTCCAAAATCAGACTTGACACCAGAGAGGCTGAATACCGCACTGAGTCAATGCGGTCTTAGCCTCGCTGGTGTCAACACTGTCTGATTTTTGATTTTTTTTTTTTTTTTCCAAAATCAGAGTTGACACCAGAGAGGCTGAATACCGCACTGAGTCAATGCGGTCTTAGCCTCTCTGGTCTCAACACTCTGTCTGATTTTGGATTTTTTTTTTTTTTTTTCCAAAATCAGACTTGACACCAGAGAGGCTGAATACCGCACTGAGTCAATGCGGTCTTAGCCTCTCTGGTGTCAACACTCTGTCTGATTTTGGATTTTTTTTTTTTTTTTCCAAAATCAGACTTGACACCAGAGAGGCTGAATACCGCACTGAGTCAATGCGGTCTTAGCCTCTCTGGTGTCAACACTCTGTCTGATTTTGGATTTTTTTTTTTTTTCCAAAATCAGACTTGACACCAGAGAGGCTAAATACTGCACTGAGTCAATGCGGTCTTAGCCTCTCTGGTCTCAACACTCTGTCTGATTTTGGATTTTTTTTTTTTTTCCAAAATCAGACTTGACACCAGAGAGGCTGAATACCGCACTGAGTCAATGCGGTCTTAGCCTCTCTGGTGTCAACACTCTGTCTGATTTTGGATTTTTTTTTTTTTTTTTTTCCAAAATCAGACTTGACACCAGAGAGGCTGAATACCGCACTGAGTCAATGTGGTCTTAGCCTCTCTGGTCTCAACACTCTGTCTGATTTTGGATTTTTTTTTTTTTTCCAAAATCAGACTTGACACCAGAGAGGCTGAATACCGCACTGAGTCAATGCGGTCTTAGCCTCGCTGGTGTCAACACTGTCTGATTTTTGATTTTTTTTTTTTTTTTTTTCCAAAATCAGAGTTGACACCAGAGAGGCTGAATACCGCACTGAGTCAATGCGGTCTTAGCCTCTCTGGTCTCAACACTCTGTCTGATTTTGGATTTTTTTTTTTTTTTTTCCAAAATCAGACTTGACACCAGAGAGGCTGAATACCGCACTGAGTCAATGCGGTCTTAGCCTCTCTGGTGTCAACACTCTGTCTGATTTTGGATTTTTTTTTTTTTTTTCCAAAATCAGACTTGACACCAGAGAGGCTGAATACCGCACTGAGTCAATGCGGTCTTAGCCTCTCTGGTCTCAACACTCTGTCTGATTTTGGATTTTTTTTTTTTTTTTTTCCAAAATCAGACTTGACACCAGAGAGGCTGAATACCGCACTGAGTCAATGCGGTCTTAGCCTCTCTGGTGTCAACACTCTGTCTGATTTTGGATTTTTTTTTTTTTTTCCAAAATCAGACTTGACACCAGAGAGGCTGAATACCGCACTGAGTCAATGCAGTCTTAGCCTCTCTGGTCTCAACACTCTGTCTGATTTTGGATTTTTTTTTTTTTTTTTCCAAAATCAGACTTGACACCAGAGAGGCTGAATACCGCACTGAGTCAATGCGGTCTTAGCCTCTCTGGTGTCAACACTCTGTCTGATTTTGGATTTTTTTTTTTTTTTTTTTCAAAATCAGACTTGACACCAGAGAGGCTGAATACCGCACTGAGTCAATGTGGTCTTAGCCTGTCTGGTCTCAACACTCTGTCTGATTTTGGATTTTTTTTTTTTTTCCAAAATCAGACTTGACACCAGAGAGGCTGAATACCGCACTGAGTCAATGCGGTCTTAGCCTCGCTGGTGTCAACACTGTCTGATTTTTGATTTTTTTTTTTTTTTTCCAAAATCAGAGTTGACACCAGAGAGGCTGAATACCGCACTGAGTCAATGCGGTCTTAGCCTCTCTGGTCTCAACACTCTGTCTGATTTTGGATTTTTTTTTTTTTTTTTCCAAAATCAGACTTGACACCAGAGAGGCTGAATACCGCACTGAGTCAATGCGGTCTTAGCCTCTCTGGTGTCAACACTCTGTCTGATTTTGGATTTTTTTTTTTTTTTTCCAAAATCAGACTTGACACCAGAGAGGCTGAATACCGCACTGAGTCAATGCGGTCTTAGCCTCTCTGGTGTCAACACTCTGTCTGATTTTGGATTTTTTTTTTTTTTCCAAAATCAGACTTGACACCAGAGAGGCTAAATACTGCACTGAGTCAATGCGGTCTTAGCCTCTCTGGTCTCAACACTCTGTCTGATTTTGGATTTTTTTTTTTTTTCCAAAATCAGACTTGACACCAGAGAGGCTGAATACCGCACTGAGTCAATGCGGTCTTAGCCTCTCTGGTGTCAACACTCTGTCTGATTTTGGATTTTTTTTTTTTTTTTTTTCCAAAATCAGACTTGACACCAGAGAGGCTGAATACCGCACTGAGTCAATGCGGTCTTAGCCTCTCTGGTGTCAACACTCTGTCTTATTTTGGATTTTTTTTTTTTTTTTTCCAAAATCAGACTTGACACCAGAGAGGCTGAATACCGCACTGAGTCAATGCGGTCTTAGCCTCTCTGGTGTCAACACTCTGTCTTATTTTGGATTTTTTTTTTTTTTTTTCCAAAATCAGACTTGACACCAGAGAGGCTGAATACCGCACTGAGTCAATGCGGTCTTAGCCTCTCTGGTGTCAACACTCTGTCTGATTTTGGATTTTTTTTTTTTTTTTTCAAAATCAGACTTGACACCAGAGAGGCTGAATACCGCACTGAGTCAATGCGGTCTTAGCCTCTCTGGTCTCAACACTCTGTCTGATTTTGGATTTTTTTTTTTTTTTTTCCAAAATCAGACTTGACACCAGAGAGGCTGAATACCGCACTGAGTCAATGCGGTCTTAGCCTCTCTGGTGTCAACACTCTGTCTGATTTTGGATTTTTTTTTTTTTTTTTTTCAAAATCAGACTTGACACCAGAGAGGCTGAATACCGCACTGAGTCAATGTGGTCTTAGCCTGTCTGGTCTCAACACTCTGTCTGATTTTGGATTTTTTTTTTTTTTCCAAAATCAGACTTGACACCAGAGAGGCTGAATACCGCACTGAGTCAATGCGGTCTTAGCCTCGCTGGTGTCAACACTGTCTGATTTTTGATTTTTTTTTTTTTTTTTCCAAAATCAGAGTTGACACCAGAGAGGCTGAATACCGCACTGAGTCAATGCGGTCTTAGCCTCTCTGGTCTCAACACTCTGTCTGATTTTGGATTTTTTTTTTTTTTTTTCCAAAATCAGACTTGACACCAGAGAGGCTGAATACCGCACTGAGTCAATGCGGTCTTAGCCTCTCTGGTGTCAACACTCTGTCTGATTTTGGATTTTTTTTTTTTTTTTCCAAAATCAGACTTGACACCAGAGAGGCTGAATACCGCACTGAGTCAATGCGGTCTTAGCCTCTCTGGTGTCAACACTCTGTCTGATTTTGGATTTTTTTTTTTTTTCCAAAATCAGACTTGACACCAGAGAGGCTAAATACTGCACTGAGTCAATGCGGTCTTAGCCTCTCTGGTCTCAACACTCTGTCTGATTTTGGATTTTTTTTTTTTTTCCAAAATCAGACTTGACACCAGAGAGGCTGAATACCGCACTGAGTCAATGCGGTCTTAGCCTCTCTGGTCTCAACACTCTGTCTGATTTTGTATTTTTTTTTTTTTTCCAAAATCAGACTTGACACCAGAGAGGCTGAATACCGCACTGAGTCAATGCGGTCTTAGCCTCTCTGGTGTCAACACTCTGTCTGATTTTGGATTTTTTTTTTTTTTTCCAAAATCAGACTTGACACCAGAGAGGCTGAATACCGCACTGAGTCAATGCGGTCTTAGCCTCTCTGGTCTCAACACTCTGTCTGATTTTGGATTTTTTTTTTCTTTCCAAAATCAGACTTGACACCAGAGAGGCTGAATACCGCACTGAGTCAATGCGGTCTTAGCCTCTCTGGTGTCAACACTCTGTCTGATTTTGGATTTTTTTTTTTTTTTTCCAAAATCAGACTTGACACCAGAGAGGCTGAATACCGCACTGAGTCAATGCGGTCTTAGCCTCTCTGGTGTCAACACTCTGTCTGATTTTGGATTTTTTTTTTTTTTTTTCCAAAATCAGACTTGACACCAGAGAGGCTGAATACCGCACTGAGTCAATGCGGTCTTAGCCTCTCTGGTCTCAACACTCTGTCTGATTTTGGATTTTTTTTTTTTTTTTTTTCCAAAATCAGACTTGACACCAGAGAGGCTGAATACCGCACTGAGTCAATGCGGTCTTAGCCTCTCTGGTGTCAACACTCTGTCTGATTTTGGATTTTCTTTTTTTTTTTCCAAAATCAGACTTGACACCAGAGAGGCTGAATACTGCACTGAGTCAATGCGGTCTTAGCCTCTCTGGTCTCAACACTCTGTCTGATTTTGGATTTTTTTTTTTTTTTTCCAAAATCAGACTTGACACCAGAGAGGCTGAATACCGCACTGAGTCAATGTGGTCTCAGCCTCTCTGGTCTCAACACTCTGTCTGATTTTGGATTTTTTTTTTTTTTTCCAAAATCAGACTTGACACCAGAGAGGCTGAATACCGCACTGAGTCAATGCGGTCTTAGCCTCTCTGGTGTCAACACTCTGTCTGATTTTGGATTTTTTTTTTTTTTTTTCAAAATCAGACTTGACACCAGAGAGGCTGAATACCGCACTGAGTCAATGTGGTCTTAGCCTCTCTGGTCTCAACACTCTGTCTGATTTTGGATTTTTTTTTTTTTTCCAAAATCAGACTTGACACCAGAGAGGCTGAATACCGCACTGAGTCAATGCGGTCTTAGCCTCGCTGGTGTCAACACTGTCTGATTTTTGATTTTTTTTTTTTTTTTTTTCCAAAATCAGAGTTGACACCAGAGAGGCTGAATACCGCACTGAGTCAATGCGGTCTTAGCCTCTCTGGTCTCAACACTCTGTCTGATTTTGGATTTTTTTTTTTTTTTTTCCAAAATCAGACTTGACACCAGAGAGGCTGAATACCGCACTGAGTCAATGCGGTCTTAGCCTCTCTGGTGTCAACACTCTGTCTGATTTTGGATTTTTTTTTTTTTTTTCCAAAATCAGACTTGACACCAGAGAGGCTGAATACCGCACTGAGTCAATGCGGTCTTAGCCTCTCTGGTCTCAACACTCTGTCTGATTTTGGATTTTTTTTTTTTTTTTTTCCAAAATCAGACTTGACACCAGAGAGGCTGAATACCGCACTGAGTCAATGCGGTCTTAGCCTCTCTGGTGTCAACACTCTGTCTGATTTTGGATTTTTTTTTTTTTTTCCAAAATCAGACTTGACACCAGAGAGGCTGAATACCGCACTGAGTCAATGCAGTCTTAGCCTCTCTGGTCTCAACACTCTGTCTGATTTTGGATTTTTTTTTTTTTTTTTCCAAAATCAGACTTGACACCAGAGAGGCTGAATACCGCACTGAGTCAATGCGGTCTTAGCCTCTCTGGTGTCAACACTCTGTCTGATTTTGGATTTTTTTTTTTTTTTTTTTCAAAATCAGACTTGACACCAGAGAGGCTGAATACCGCACTGAGTCAATGTGGTCTTAGCCTGTCTGGTCTCAACACTCTGTCTGATTTTGGATTTTTTTTTTTTTTCCAAAATCAGACTTGACACCAGAGAGGCTGAATACCGCACTGAGTCAATGCGGTCTTAGCCTCGCTGGTGTCAACACTGTCTGATTTTTGATTTTTTTTTTTTTTTTCCAAAATCAGAGTTGACACCAGAGAGGCTGAATACCGCACTGAGTCAATGCGGTCTTAGCCTCTCTGGTCTCAACACTCTGTCTGATTTTGGATTTTTTTTTTTTTTTTTCCAAAATCAGACTTGACACCAGAGAGGCTGAATACCGCACTGAGTCAATGCGGTCTTAGCCTCTCTGGTGTCAACACTCTGTCTGATTTTGGATTTTTTTTTTTTTTTTCCAAAATCAGACTTGACACCAGAGAGGCTGAATACCGCACTGAGTCAATGCGGTCTTAGCCTCTCTGGTGTCAACACTCTGTCTGATTTTGGATTTTTTTTTTTTTTCCAAAATCAGACTTGACACCAGAGAGGCTAAATACTGCAGTGAGTCAATGCGGTCTTAGCCTCTCTGGTCTCAACACTCTGTCTGATTTTGGATTTTTTTTTTTTTTCCAAAATCAGACTTGACACCAGAGAGGCTGAATACCGCACTGAGTCAATGCGGTCTTAGCCTCTCTGGTGTCAACACTCTGTCTGATTTTGGATTTTTTTTTTTTTTTTTTTCCAAAATCAGACTTGACACCAGAGAGGCTGAATACCGCACTGAGTCAATGTGGTCTTAGCCTCTCTGGTCTCAACACTCTGTCTGATTTTGGATTTTTTTTTTTTTTCCAAAATCAGACTTGACACCAGAGAGGCTGAATACCGCACTGAGTCAATGCGGTCTTAGCCTCGCTGGTGTCAACACTGTCTGATTTTTGATTTTTTTTTTTTTTTTTTTCCAAAATCAGAGTTGACACCAGAGAGGCTGAATACCGCACTGAGTCAATGCGGTCTTAGCCTCTCTGGTCTCAACACTCTGTCTGATTTTGGATTTTTTTTTTTTTTTTTCCAAAATCAGACTTGACACCAGAGAGGCTGAATACCGCACTGAGTCAATGCGGTCTTAGCCTCTCTGGTGTCAACACTCTGTCTGATTTTGGATTTTTTTTTTTTTTTTCCAAAATCAGACTTGACACCAGAGAGGCTGAATACCGCACTGAGTCAATGCGGTCTTAGCCTCTCTGGTCTCAACACTCTGTCTGATTTTGGATTTTTTTTTTTTTTTTTTCCAAAATCAGACTTGACACCAGAGAGGCTGAATACCGCACTGAGTCAATGCGGTCTTAGCCTCTCTGGTGTCAACACTCTGTCTGATTTTGGATTTTTTTTTTTTTTTCCAAAATCAGACTTGACACCAGAGAGGCTGAATACCGCACTGAGTCAATGCAGTCTTAGCCTCTCTGGTCTCAACACTCTGTCTGATTTTGGATTTTTTTTTTTTTTTTTCCAAAATCAGACTTGACACCAGAGAGGCTGAATACCGCACTGAGTCAATGCGGTCTTAGCCTCTCTGGTGTCAACACTCTGTCTGATTTTGGATTTTTTTTTTTTTTTTTTTCAAAATCAGACTTGACACCAGAGAGGCTGAATACCGCACTGAGTCAATGTGGTCTTAGCCTGTCTGGTCTCAACACTCTGTCTGATTTTGGATTTTTTTTTTTTTTCCAAAATCAGACTTGACACCAGAGAGGCTGAATACCGCACTGAGTCAATGCGGTCTTAGCCTCGCTGGTGTCAACACTGTCTGATTTTTGATTTTTTTTTTTTTTTTCCAAAATCAGAGTTGACACCAGAGAGGCTGAATACCGCACTGAGTCAATGCGGTCTTAGCCTCTCTGGTCTCAACACTCTGTCTGATTTTGGATTTTTTTTTTTTTTTTTCCAAAATCAGACTTGACACCAGAGAGGCTGAATACCGCACTGAGTCAATGCGGTCTTAGCCTCTCTGGTGTCAACACTCTGTCTGATTTTGGATTTTTTTTTTTTTTTTCCAAAATCAGACTTGACACCAGAGAGGCTGAATACCGCACTGAGTCAATGCGGTCTTAGCCTCTCTGGTGTCAACACTCTGTCTGATTTTGGATTTTTTTTTTTTTTCCAAAATCAGACTTGACACCAGAGAGGCTAAATACTGCACTGAGTCAATGCGGTCTTAGCCTCTCTGGTCTCAACACTCTGTCTGATTTTGGATTTTTTTTTTTTTTCCAAAATCAGACTTGACACCAGAGAGGCTGAATACCGCACTGAGTCAATGCGGTCTTAGCCTCTCTGGTGTCAACACTCTGTCTGATTTTGGATTTTTTTTTTTTTTTTTTTCCAAAATCAGACTTGACACCAGAGAGGCTGAATACCGCACTGAGTCAATGCGGTCTTAGCCTCTCTGGTGTCAACACTCTGTCTTATTTTGGATTTTTTTTTTTTTTTTTCCAAAATCAGACTTGACACCAGAGAGGCTGAATACCGCACTGAGTCAATGCGGTCTTAGCCTCTCTGGTGTCAACACTCTGTCTTATTTTGGATTTTTTTTTTTTTTTTTCCAAAATCAGACTTGACACCAGAGAGGCTGAATACCGCACTGAGTCAATGCGGTCTTAGCCTCTCTGGTGTCAACACTCTGTCTGATTTTGGATTTTTTTTTTTTTTTTTTCAAAATCAGACTTGACACCAGAGAGGCTGAATACCGCACTGAGTCAATGCGGTCTTAGCCTCTCTGGTCTCAACACTCTGTCTGATTTTGGATTTTTTTTTTTTTTTTTCCAAAATCAGACTTGACACCAGAGAGGCTGAATACCGCACTGAGTCAATGCGGTCTTAGCCTCTCTGGTGTCAACACTCTGTCTGATTTTGGATTTTTTTTTTTTTTTTTTCAAAATCAGACTTGACACCAGAGAGGCTGAATACCGCACTGAGTCAATGTGGTCTTAGCCTGTCTGGTCTCAACACTCTGTCTGATTTTGGATTTTTTTTTTTTTTCCAAAATCAGACTTGACACCAGAGAGGCTGAATACCGCACTGAGTCAATGCGGTCTTAGCCTCGCTGGTGTCAACACTGTCTGATTTTTGATTTTTTTTTTTTTTTTTCCAAAATCAGAGTTGACACCAGAGAGGCTGAATACCGCACTGAGTCAATGCGGTCTTAGCCTCTCTGGTCTCAACACTCTGTCTGATTTTGGATTTTTTTTTTTTTTTTTCCAAAATCAGACTTGACACCAGAGAGGCTGAATACCGCACTGAGTCAATGCGGTCTTAGCCTCTCTGGTGTCAACACTCTGTCTGATTTTGGATTTTTTTTTTTTTTTTCCAAAATCAGACTTGACACCAGAGAGGCTGAATACCGCACTGAGTCAATGCGGTCTTAGCCTCTCTGGTGTCAACACTCTGTCTGATTTTGGATTTTTTTTTTTTTTCCAAAATCAGACTTGACACCAGAGAGGCTAAATACTGCACTGAGTCAATGCGGTCTTAGCCTCTCTGGTCTCAACACTCTGTCTGATTTTGGATTTTTTTTTTTTTTCCAAAATCAGACTTGACACCAGAGAGGCTGAATACCGCACTGAGTCAATGCGGTCTTAGCCTCTCTGGTGTCAACACTCTGTCTGATTTTGGATTTTTTTTTTTTTTTTTTTCCAAAATCAGACTTGACACCAGAGAGGCTGAATACCGCACTGAGTCAATGCGGTCTTAGCCTCTCTGGTGTCAACACTCTGTCTTATTTTGGATTTTTTTTTTTTTTTTTCCAAAATCAGACTTGACACCAGAGAGGCTGAATACCGCACTGAGTCAATGCGGTCTTAGCCTCTCTGGTGTCAACACTCTGTCTTATTTTGGATTTTTTTTTTTTTTTTTCCAAAATCAGACTTGACACCAGAGAGGCTGAATACCGCACTGAGTCAATGTGGTCTTAGCCTCTCTGGTGTCAACACTCTGTCTGATTTTGGATTTTTTTTTTTTTTTTTTCAAAATCAGACTTGACACCAGAGAGGCTGAATACCGCACTGAGTCAATGCGGTCTTAGCATCTCTGGTCTCAACACTCTGTCTGATTTTGGATTTTTTTTTTTTTTCCAAAATCAGACTTGACACCAGAGAGGCTGAATACCGCACTAAGTCAATGCGGTCTTAGCCTCGCTGGTGTCAACACTCTGTCTGATTTTTGATTTTTTTTTTTTTTTTCCAAAATCAGAGTTGACACCAGAGTAGCTGAATACCGCACTGAGTCAATGCGGTCTTAGCCTCTCTGGTCTCAACACTCTGTCTGATTTTGGATTTTTTTTTTTTTTTTTCCAAAATCAGACTTGACACCAGAGAGGCTGAATACCGCACTGAGTCAATGCGGTCTTAGCCTCTCTGGTGTCAACACTCTGTCTGATTTTGGATTTTTTTTTTTTTTTCCAAAATCAGACTTGACACCAGAGAGGCTGAATACCACACTGAGTCAATGCGGTCTTAGCCTCTCTGGTCTCAACACTCTGTCTGATTTTGGATTTTTTTTTTTTTTTTCCAAAATCAGACTTGACACCAGAGAGGCTGAATACCGCACTGAGTCAATGCGGTCTTAGCCTCTCTGGTGTCAACACTCTGTCTGATTTTGGATTTTTTTTTTTTTTTTTTCAAAATCAGACTTGACACCAGAGAGGCTGAATACCGCACTGAGTCAATGCGGTCTTAGCCTCTCTGGTCTCAACACTCTGTCTGATTTTGGATTTTTTTTTTTTTTCCAAAATCAGACTTGACACCAGAGAGGCTGAATACCGCACTGAGTCAATGCGGTCTTAGCCTCTCTGGTGTCAACACTCTGTCTGATTTTGGATTTTTTTTTTTTTTTCCAAAATCAGACTTGACACCAGAGAGGCTGAATACCGCACTGAGTCAATGCGGTCTTAGCCTCTCTGGTCTCAACACTCTGTCTGATTTTGGATTTTTTTTTTCTTTCCAAAATCAGACTTGACACCAGAGAGGCTGAATACCGCACTGAGTCAATGCGGTCTTAGCCTCTCTGGTGTCAACACTCTGTCTGATTTTGGATTTTTTTTTTTTTTTCCAAAATCAGACTTGACACCAGAGAGGCTGAATACCGCACTGAGTCAATGCGGTCTTAGCCTCTCTGGTGTGAACACTCTGTCTGATTTTGGATTTTTTTTTTTTTTTTTTCCCCAAAATCAGACTTGACACCAGAGAGGCTGAATACCGCACTGAGTCAATGCGGTCTTAGCCTCTCTGGTCTCAACACTCTGTCTGATTTTGGATTTTTTTTTTTTTTTTTCCAAAATCAGACTTGACACCAGAGAGGCTGAATACCGCACTGAGTCAATGCGGTCTTAGCCTCTCTGGTCTCAACACTCTGTCTGATTTTGGATTTTTTTTTTTTTTTTTTTCCAAAATCAGACTTGACACCAGAGAGGCTGAATACCGCACTGAGTCAATGCGGTCTTAGCCTCTCTGGTGTCAACACTCTGTCTGATTTTGGATTTTCTTTTTTTTTTTCCAAAATCAGACTTGACACCAGAGAGGCTGAATACCGCACTGAGTCAATGCAGTCTTAGCCTCTCTGGTCTCAACACTCTGTCTGATTTTGGATTTTCTTTTTTTTTTTTCCAAAATCAGACTTGACACCAGAGAGGCTGAATACCGCACTGAGTCAATGCGGTCTTAGCCTCTCTGGTGTCAACACTCTGTCTGATTTTGGATTTTTTTTTTTTTTTTTTCAAAATCAGACTTGACACCAGAGAGGCTGAATACCGCACTGAGTCAATGTGGTCTTAGCCTCTCTCAACACTCTGTCTGATTTTGGATTTTTTTTTTTTTTCCAAAATCAGACTTGACACCAGAGAGGCTGAATACCGCACTGAGTCAATGCGGTCTTAGCCTCGCTGGTGTCAACACTGTCTGATTTTTGATTTTTTTTTTTTTTTTCCAAAATCAGAGTTGACACCAGAGAGGCTGAATACCGCACTGAGTCAATGCGGTCTTAGCCTCTCTGGTCTCAACACTCTGTCTGATTTTGGATTTTTTTTTTTTTTTTTCCAAAATCAGACTTGACACCAGAGAGGCTGAATACCGCACTGAGTCAATGCGGTCTTAGCCTCTCTGGTGTCAACACTCTGTCTGATTTTGGATTTTTTTTTTTTTTTTCCAAAATCAGACTTGACACCAGAGAGGCTGAATACCGCACTGAGTCAATGCGGTCTTAGCCTCTCTGGTCTCAACACTCTGTCTGATTTTGGATTTTTTTTTTTTTTTTTCCAAAATCAGACTTGACACCAGAGAGGCTGAATACCGCACTGAGTCAATGCGATCTTAGCCTCTCTGGTGTCAACACTCTGTCTGATTTTGGATTTTTTTTTTTTTTTTCCAAAATCAGACTTGACACCAGAGAGGCTGAATACCGCACTGAGTCAATGCGGTCTTAGCCTCTCTGGTCTCAACACTCTGTCTGATTTTGGATTTTTTTTTTTTTTTTTTCCAAAATCAGACTTGACACCAGAGTGGCTGAATACCGCACTGAGTCAATGCGGTCTTAGCCTCTCTGGTGTCAACACTCTGTCTGATTTTGGATTTTTTTTTTTTTTTCCAAAATCAGACTTGACACCAGAGAGGCTGAATACCGCACTGAGTCAATGCGGTCTTAGCCTCTCTGGTCTCAACACTCTGTCTGATTTTGGATTTTTTTTTTTTTTTCCAAAATCAGACTTGACACCAGAGAGGCTGAATACCGCACTGAGTCAATGCGGTCTTAGCCTCTCTGGTGTCAACACTCTGTCTGATTTTGGATTTTTTTTTTTTTTTTTCCAAAATCAGACTTGACACCAGAGAGGCTGAATACCGCACTGAGTCAATGCGGTCTTAGCCTCTCTGGTGTCAACACTGTCTGATTTTGGATTTTTTTTTTTTTTTTTTCCCAAAATCAGACTTGACACCAGAGAGGCTGAATACCGCACTGAGTCAATGCGGTCTTAGCCTCTCTGGTCTCAACACTCTGTCTGATTTTGGATTTTTTTTTTTTTTTTTTTTTCCAAAATCAGACTTGACACCAGAGTGGCTGAATACCGCACTGAGTCAATGCGGTCTTAGCCTCTCTGGTGTCAACACTCTGTCTGATTTTGGATTTTTTTTTTTTTCCAAAATCAGACTTGACACCAGAGAGGTTGAATACCGCACTGAATCAATGCGGTCTTAGCCTCTCTGGTGTCAACACTCTGTCTGATTTTGGATTTTTTTTTTTTTTTCCAAAATCAGACTTGACACCAGAGAGGCTGAATACCGCACTGAGTCAATGCGGTCTTAGCCTCTCTGGTCTCAACACTCTGTCTGATTTTGGATTTTTTTTTTTTTTTTTCCAAAATCAGACTTGACACCAGAGAGGTTGAATACCGCACTGAGTCAATGCGGTCTTAGCCTCTCTGGTGTCAACACTCTGTCTGATTTTGGATTTTTTTTTTTTTTTTCCAAAATCAGACTTGACACCAGAGAGGCTGAATACCGCACTGAGTCAATGCGGTCTTAGCCTCTCTGGTCTCAACACTCTGTCTGATTTTGGATTTTTTTTTTTTTTTTTTTCCAAAATCAGACTTGACACCAGAGTGGCTGAATACCGCACTGAGTCAATGCGGTCTTAGCCTCTCTGGTGTCAACACTCTGTCTGATTTTGGATTTTTTTTTTTTTTTTCCAAAATCAGACTTGACACCAGAGAGGTTGAATACCGCACTGAGTCAATGCGGTCTTAGCCTCTCTGGTGTCAACACTCTGTCTGATTTTGGATTTTTTTTTTTTTTTCCAAAATCAGACTTGACACCAGAGAGGCTGAATACCGCACTGAGTCAATGCGGTCTTAGCCTCTCTGGTCTCAACACTCTGTCTGATTTTGGATTTTTTTTTTTTTTTCCAAAATCAGACTTGACACCAGAGAGGCTGAATACCGCACTGAGTCAATGCGGTCTTAGCCTCTCTGGTCTCAACACTCTGTCTGATTTTTGATTTTTTTTTTTTTTTTTCCAAAATCAGACTTGACACCAGAGAGGCTGAATACCGCACTGAGTCAATGCGGTCTTAGCCTCTCTGGTGTCAACACTCTGTCTGATTTTGGATTTTTTTTTTTTTTTCCAAAATCAGACTTGACACCAGAGAGGCTGAATACCGCACTGAGTCAATGCGGTCTTAGCCTCTCTGGTCTCAACACTCTGTCTGATTTTGGATTTTTTTTTTTTTTTTTCCAAAATCAGACTTGACACCAGAGAGGCTGAATACCGCACTGAGTCAATGCGGTCTTAGCCTCTCTGGTGTCAACACTCTGTCTGATTTTGGATTTTTTTTTTTTTTTTTTCAAAATCAGACTTGACACCAGAGAGGCTGAATACCGCACTGAGTCAATGTGGTCTTAGCCTCTCTGGTCTCAACACTCTGTCTGATTTTGGATTTTTTTTTTTTTTCCAAAATCAGACTTGACACCAGAGAGGCTGAATACCGCACTGAGTCAATGCGGTCTTAGCCTCGCTGGTGTCAACACTGTCTGATTTTTGATTTTTTTTTTTTTTTTCCAAAATCAGAGTTGACACCAGAGAGGCTGAATACCGCACTGAGTCAATGCGGTCTTAGCCTCTCTGGTCTCAACACTCTGTCTGATTTTGGATTTTTTTTTTTTTTTTTCCAAAATCAGACTTGACACCAGAGAGGCTGAATACCGCACTGAGTCAATGCGGTCTTAGCCTCTCTGGTGTCAACACTCTGTCTGATTTTGGATTTTTTTTTTTTTTTTCCAAAATCAGACTTGACACCAGAGAGGCTGAATACCGCACTGAGTCAATGCGGTCTTAGCCTCTCTGGTGTCAACACTCTGTCTGATTTTGGATTTTTTTTTTTTTTTTTCCAAAATCAGACTTGACACCAGAGAGGCTGAATACCGCACTGAGTCAATGCGGTCTTAGCCTCTCTGGTGTCAACACTCTGTCTGATTTTGGATTTTTTTTTTTTTTTTTTTCCAAAATCAGACTTGACACCAGAGAGGCTGAATACCGCACTGAGTCAATGCGGTCTTAGCCTCTCTGGTGTCAACACTCTGTCTTATTTTGGATTTTTTTTTTTTTTTTTCCAAAATCAGACTTGACACCAGAGAGGCTGAATACCGCACTGAGTCAATGCGGTCTTAGCCTCTCTGGTGTCAACACTCTGTCTTATTTTGGATTTTTTTTTTTTCTTTTCCAAAATCAGACTTGACACCAGAGAGGCTGAATACCGCACTGAGTCAATGCGGTCTTAGCCTCTCTGGTGTCAACACTCTGTCTGATTTTGGATTTTTTTTTTTTTTTTTTCAAAATCAGACTTGACACCAGAGAGGCTGAATACCGCACTGAGTCAATGCGGTCTTAGCCTCTCTGGTCTCAACACTCTGTCTGATTTTGGATTTTTTTTTTTTTTTCCAAAATCAGACTTGACACCAGAGAGGCTGAATACCGCACTAAGTCAATGCGGTCTTAGCCTCGCTGGTGTCAACACTCTGTCTGATTTTTGATTTTTTTTTTTTTTTTCCAAAATCAGAGTTGACACCAGAGTAGCTGAATACCGCACTGAGTCAATGCGGTCTTAGCCTCTCTGGTCTCAACACTCTGTCTGATTTTGGATTTTTTTTTTTTTTTTTCCAAAATCAGACTTGACACCAGAGAGGCTGAATACCGCACTGAGTCAATGCGGTCTTAGCCTCTCTGGTGTCAACACTCTGTCTTATTTTGGATTTTTTTTTTTTTTTTTCCAAAATCAGACTTGACACCAGAGAGGCTGAATACCGCACTGAGTCAATGCGGTCTTAGCCTCGCTGGTGTCAACACTGTTTGATCTTTGATTTTTTTTTTTTTTTCCAAAATCAGAGTTGACACCAGAGAGGCTGAATACCGCACTGAGTCAATGCGGTCTTAGCCTCTCTGGTCTCAACACTCTGTCTGATTTTGGATTTTTTTTTTTTTTTTTCCAAAATCAGACTTGACACCAGAGAGGCTGAATACCGCACTGAGTCAATGCGGTCTTAGCCTCTCTGGTGTCAACACTCTGTCTGATTTTGGATTTTTTTTTTTTTTTTCCAAAATCAGACTTGACACCAGAGAGGCTGAATACCGCACTGAGTCAATGCGGTCTTAGCCTCTCTGGTGTCAACACTCTGTCTGATTTTGGATTTTTTTTTTTTTTCCAAAATCAGACTTGACACCAGAGAGGCTAAATACCGCACTGAGTCAATGCGGTCTTAGCCTCTCTGGTCTCAACACTCTGTCTGATTTTGGATTTTTTTTTTTTTTCCAAAATCAGACTTGACACCAGAGAGGCTGAATACCGCACTGAGTCAATGCGGTCTTAGCCTCTCTGGTGTCAACACTCTGTCTTATTTTGGATTTTTTTTTTTTTTTTTCCAAAATCAGACTTGACACCAGAGAGGCTGAATACCGCACTGAGTCAATGCGGTCTTAGCCTCTCTGGTGTCAACACTCTGTCTGATTTTGGATTTTTTTTTTTTTTTTTCAAAATCAGACTTGACACCAGAGAGGCTGAATACCGCACTGAGTCAATGCGGTCTTAGCCTCTCTGGTCTCAACACTCTGTCTGATTTTGGATTTTTTTTTTTTTTTTCAAAATCAGACTTGACACCAGAGAGGCTGAATACCGCACTGAGTCAATGCGGTCTTAGCCTCTCTGGTCTCAACACTCTGTCTGATTTTGGATTTTTTTTTTTTTTCCAAAATCAGACTTGACACCAGAGAGGCTGAATACCGCACTGAGTCAATGCGGTCTTAGCCTCTCTGGTCTCAACACTCTGTCTGATTTTGGATTTTTTTTTTTTTTCCAAAATCAGACTTGACACCAGAGAGGCTGAATACCGCACTGAGTCAATGCGGTCTTAGCCTCGCTGGTGTCAACACTGTCTGATTTTTGATTTTTTTTTTTTTTTTCCAAAATCAGAGTTGACACCAGAGAGGCTGAATACCGCACTGAGTCAATGCGGTCTTAGCCTCTCTGGTCTCAACACTCTGTCTGATTTTGGATTTTTTTTTTTTTTTTCCAAAATCAGACTTGACACCAGAGAGGCTGAATACCGCACTGAGTCAATGCGGTCTTAGCCTCTCTGGTGTCAACACTCTGTCTGATTTTGGATTTTTTTTTTTTTTTTCCAAAATCAGACTTGACACCAGAGAGGCTGAATACCGCACTGAGTCAATGCGGTCTTAGCCTCTCTGGTGTCAACACTCTGTCTGATTTTGGATTTTTTTTTTTTTTCCAAAATCAGACTTGACACCAGAGAGGCTAAATACTGCACTGAGTCAATGCGGTCTTAGCCTCTCTGGTCTCAACACTCTGTCTGATTTTGGATTTTTTTTTTTTTTCCAAAATCAGACTTGACACCAGAGAGGCTGAATACCGCACTGAGTCAATGCGGTCTTAGCCTCTCTGGTGTCAACACTGTCTGATTTTGGATTTTTTTTTTTTTTTTTTTCCAAAATCAGACTTGACACCAGAGAGGCTGAATACCGCACTGAGTCAATGCGGTCTTAGCCTCGCTGGTGTCAACACTGTCTGATTTTTGATTTTTTTTTTTTTTTTCCAAAATCAGAGTTGACACCAGAGAGGCTGAATACCGCACTGAGTCAATGCGGTCTTAGCCTCTCTGGTCTCAACACTCTGTCTGATTTTGGATTTATTTATTTTTTTTTCCAAAATCAGACTTGACACCAGAGAGGCTGAATACCGCACTGAGTCAATGCGGTCTTAGCCTCTCTGGTGTCAACACTCTGTCTGATTTTGGATTTTTTTTTTTTTTTTCCAAAATCAGACTTGACACCAGAGAGGCTGAATACCGCACTGAGTCAATGCGGTCTTAGCCTCTCTGGTCTCAACACTCTGTCTGATTTTGGATTTTTTTTTTTTTTTTTCCAAAATCAGACTTGACACCAGAGAGGCTGAATACCGCACTGAGTCAATGCGGTCTTAGCCTCTCTGGTGTCAACACTCTGTCTGATTTTGGATTTTTTTTTTTTTTTCCAAAATCAGACTTGACACCAGAGAGGCTGAATACCGCACTGAGTCAATGCGGTCTTAGCCTCTCTGGTCTCAACACTCTGTCTGATTTTGGATTTTTTTTTTTTTTTTTCCAAAATCAGACTTGACACCAGAGAGGCTGAATACCGCACTGAGTCAATGCGGTCTTAGCCTCTCTGGTGTCAACACTCTGTCTGATTTTGGATTTTTTTTTTTTTTCCCAAAATCAGACTTGACACCAGAGAGGCTGAATACCGCACTGAGTCAATGCGGTCTTAGCCTCTCTGGTCTCAACACTCTGTCTGATTTTGGATTTTTTTTTTTTTTTTTTTCCAAAATCAGACTTGACACCAGAGTGGCTGAATACCGCACTGAGTCAATGCGGTCTTAGCCTCTCTGGTGTCAACACTCTGTCTGATTTTGGATTTTTTTTTTTTTTTCCAAAATCAGACTTGACACCAGAGAGGTTGAATACCGCACTGAGTCAATGCGGTCTTAGCCTCTCTGGTGTCAACACTCTGTCTGATTTTGGATTTTTTTTTTTTTTCCAAAATCAGACTTGACACTAGAGAGGCTGAATACCGCACTGAGTCAATGCGGTATTAGCCTCTCTGGACTCAACACTCTGTCTGATTTTGGATTTTTTTTTTTTTTTTTCCAAAATCAGACTTGACACCAGAGAGGCTGAATACCGCACTGTGTCAATGCGGTCTTAGCCTCTCTGGTGTCAACACTCTGTCTGATTTTGGATTTTTTTTTTTTTTTCCAAAATCAGACTTGACACCAGAGAGGCTGAATACCGCACTGAGTCAATGCGGTCTTAGCCTCTCTGGTCTCAACACTCTGTCTGATTTTGGATTTTTTTTTTTTTTCCAAAATCAGACTTGACACCAGAGAGGCTGAATACCGCACTGAGTCAATGCGGTCTTAGCCTCTCTGGTGTCAACACTCTGTCTGATTTTGGATTTTTTTTTTTTTTTTTCCAAAATCAGACTTGACACCAGAGAGGCTGAATACCGCACTGAGTCAATGCGGTCTTAGCCTCTCTGGTGTCAACACTGTCTGATTTTGGATTTTTTTTTTTTTTTTTTTCCCAAAATCAGACTTGACACCAGAGAGGCTGAATACCGCACTGAGTCAATGCGGTCTTAGCCTCTCTGGTCTCAACACTCTGTCTGATTTTGGATTTTTTTTTTTTTTTTTTTTTCCAAAATCAGACTTGACACCAGAGTGGCTGAATACCGCACTGAGTCAATGCGGTCTTAGCCTCTCTGGTGTCAACACTCTGTCTGATTTTGGATTTTTTTTTTTTTCCAAAATCAGACTTGACACCAGAGAGGTTGAATACCGCACTGAATCAATGCGGTCTTAGCCTCTCTGGTGTCAACACTCTGTCTGATTTTGGATTTTTTTTTTTTTTTTTCCAAAATCAGACTTGACACCAGAGAGGCTGAATACCGCACTGAGTCAATGCGGTCTTAGCCTCTCTGGTGTCAACACTCTGTCTTATTTTGGATTTTTTTTTTTTTTTAATCAGACTTGACACCAGAGAGGCTGAATACCGCACTGAGTCAATGCGGTCTTAGCCTCTCTGGTGTCAACACTCTGTCTTATTTTGGATTTTTTTTTTTTTTTTTTCAAAATCAGACTTGACACCAGAGAGGCTGAATACCGCACTGAGTCAATGCGGTCTTAGCCTCTCTGGTCTCAACACTCTGTCTGATTTTGGATTTTTTTTTTTTTTCCAAAATCAGACTTGACACCAGAGAGGCTGAATACCGCACTAAGTCAATGCGGTCTTAGCCTCGCTGGTGTCAACACTCTGTCTGATTTTTGATTTTTTTTTTTTTTTTTCCAAAATCAGAGTTGACACCAGAGTAGCTGAATACCGCACTGAGTCAATGCGGTCTTAGCCTCTCTGGTCTCAACACTCTGTCTGATTTTGGATTTTTTTTTTTTTTTTCCAAAATCAGACTTGACACCAGAGAGGCTGAATACCGCACTGAGTCAATGCGGTCTTAGCCTCTCTGGTGTCAACACTCTGTCTTATTTTGGATTTTTTTTTTTTTTTTTCCAAAATCAGACTTGACACCAGAGAGGCTGAATACCGCACTGAGTCAATGCGGTCTTAGCCTCGCTGGTGTCAACACTGTTTGATTTTTGATTTTTTTTTTTTTTTCCAAAATCAGAGTTGACACCAGAGAGGCTGAATACCGCACTGAGTCAATGCGGTCTTAGCCTCTCTGGTCTCAACACTCTGTCTGATTTTGGATTTTTTTTTTTTTTTTTCCAAAATCAGACTTGACACCAGAGAGGCTGAATACCGCACTGAGTCAATGCGGTCTTAGCCTCTCTGGTGTCAACACTCTGTCTGATTTTGGATTTTTTTTTTTTTTTTCCAAAATCAGACTTGACACCAGAGAGGCTGAATACCGCACTGAGTCAATGCGGTCTTAGCCTCTCTGGTGTCAACACTCTGTCTGATTTTGGATTTTTTTTTTTTTTTCCAAAATCAGACTTGACACCAGAGAGGCTAAATACCGCACTGAGTCAATGCGGTCTTAGCCTCTCTGGTCTCAACACTCTGTCTGATTTTGGATTTTTTTTTTTTTTCCAAAATCAGACTTGACACCAGAGAGGCTGAATACCGCACTGAGTCAATGCGGTCTTAGCCTCTCTGGTGTCAACACTCTGTCTGATTTTGGATTTTTTTTTTTTTTTTTTCCAAAATCAGACTTGACACCAGAGAGGCTGAATACCGCACTGAGTCAATGCGGTCTTAGCCTCTCTGGTGTCAACACTCTGTCTTATTTTGGATTTTTTTTTTTTTTTTTTCCAAAATCAGACTTGACACCAGAGAGGCTGAATACCGCACTGAGTCAATGCGGTCTTAGCCTCTCTGGTGTCAACACTCTGTCTGATTTTGGATTTTTTTTTTTTTTTTTCAAAATCAGACTTGACACCAGAGAGGCTGAATACCGCACTGAGTCAATGCGGTCTTAGCCTCTCTGGTCTCAACACTCTGTCTGATTTTGGATTTTTTTTTTTTTTTCAAAATCAGACTTGACACCAGAGAGGCTGAATACCGCACTGAGTCAATGCGGTCTTAGCCTCTCTGGTCTCAACACTCTGTCTGATTTTGGATTTTTTTTTTTTTTCTAAAATCAGACTTGACACCAGAGAGGCTGAATACCGCACTGAGTCAATGCGGTCTTAGCCTCTCTGGTCTCAGCACTCTGTCTGATTTTGGATTTTTTTTTTTTTTTCCAAAATCAGACTTGACACCAGAGAGGCTGAATACCGCACTGAGTCAATGCGGTCTTAGCCTCGCTGGTGTCAACACTGTCTGATTTTTGATTTTTTTTTTTTTTTTCCAAAATCAGAGTTGACACCAGAGAGGCTGAATACCGCACTGAGTCAATGCGGTCTTAGCCTCTCTGGTCTCAACACTCTGTCTGATTTTGGATTTTTTTTTTTTTTTTTCCAAAATCAGACTTGACACCAGAGAGGCTGAATACCGCACTGAGTCAATGCGGTCTTAGCCTCTCTGGTGTCAACACTCTGTCTGATTTTGGATTTTTTTTTTTTTTTTCCAAAATCAGACTTGACACCAGAGAGGCTGAATACCGCACTGAGTCAATGCGGTCTTAGCCTCTCTGGTGTCAACACTCTGTCTGATTTTGGATTTTTTTTTTTTTTTCCAAAATCAGACTTGACACCAGAGAGGCTAAATACTGCACTGAGTCAATGCGGTCTTAGCCTCTCTGGTCTCAACACTCTGTCTGATTTTGGATTTTTTTTTTTTTTCCAAAATCAGACTTGACACCAGAGAGGCTGAATACCGCACTGAGTCAATGCGGTCTTAGCCTCTCTGGTGTCAACACTCTGTCTGATTTTGGATTTTTTTTTTTTTTTTTTTCCAAAATCAGACTTGACACCAGAGAGGCTGAATACCGCACTGAGTCAATGCGGTCTTAGCCTCTCTGGTGTCAACACTCTGTCTTATTTTGGATTTTTTTTTTTTTTTTTTCCAAAATCAGACTTGACACCAGAGAGGCTGAATACCGCACTGAGTCAATGCGGTCTTAGCCTCTCTGGTGTCAACACTCTGTCTTATTTTGGATTTTTTTTTTTTTTTTTCCAAAATCAGACTTGACACCAGAGAGGCTGAATACCGCACTGAGTCAATGCGGTCTTAGCCTCTCTGGTGTCAACACTCTGTCTGATTTTGGATTTTTTTTTTTTTTTTTCCAAAATCAGACTTGACACCAGAGAGGCTGAATACCGCACTAAGTCAATGCGGTCTTAGCCTCGCTGGTGTCAACACTCTGTCTGATTTTTGATTTTTTTTTTTTTTTTTCCAAAATCAGAGTTGACACCAGAGTAGCTGAATACCGCACTGAGTCAATGCGGTCTTAGCCTCTCTGGTCTCAACACTCTGTCTGATTTTTGATTTTTTTTTTTTTTTTTCCAAAATCAGACTTGACACCAGAGAGGCTGAATACCGCACTGAGTCAATGCGGTCTTAGCCTCTCTGGTGTCAACACTCTGTCTGATTTTGGATTTTTTTTTTTTTTTTCCAAAATCAGACTTGACACCAGAGAGGCTGAATACCGCACTGAGTCAATGCGGTCTTAGCCTCTCTGGTCTCAACACTCTGTCTGATTTTGGATTTTTTTTTTTTTTTTCCAAAATCAGACTTGACACCAGAGAGGCTGAATACCGCACTGAGTCAATGCGGTCTTAGCCTCTCTGGTGTGAACACTCTGTCTGATTTTGGATTTTTTTTTTTTTTTTCCCCAAAATCAGACTTGACACCAGAGAGGCTGAATACCGCACTGAGTCAATGCGGTCTTAGCCTCTCTGGTCTCAACACTCTGTCTGATTTTGGATTTTTTTTTTTTTTTTTCCAAAATCAGACTTGACACCAGAGAGGCTGAATACCGCACTGAGTCAATGCGGTCTTAGCCTCTCTGGTCTCAACACTCTGTCTGATTTTGGATTTTTTTTTTTTTTTTTTCCAAAATCAGACTTGACACCAGAGAGGCTGAATACCGCACTGAGTCAATGCGGTCTTAGCCTCTCTGGTGTCAACACTCTGTCTGATTTTGGATTTTCTTTTTTTTTTTCCAAAATCAGACTTGACACCAGAGAGGCTGAATACCGCACTGAGTCAATGCGGTCTTAGCCTCTCTGGTCTCAACACTCTGTCTGATTTTGGATTTTCTTTTTTTTTTTTCCAAAATCAGACTTGACACCAGAGAGGCTGAATACCGCACTGAGTCAATGTGGTCTCAGCCTCTCTGGTCTCAACACTCTGTCTGATTTTGGATTTTTTTTTTTTTTTCCAAAATCAGACTTGACACCAGAGAGGCTGAATACCGCACTGAGTCAATGCGGTCTTAGCCTCTCTGGTGTCAACACTCTGTCTGATTTTGGATTTTTTTTTTTTTTTTTTCAAAATCAGACTTGACACCAGAGAGGCTGAATACCGCACTGAGTCAATGTGGTCTTAGCCTCTCTGGTCTCAACACTCTGTCTGATTTTGGATTTTTTTTTTTTTCCAAAATCAGACTTGACACCAGAGAGGCTGAATACCGCACTGAGTCAATGCGGTCTTAGCCTCGCTGGTGTCAACACTGTCTGATTTTTGATTTTTTTTTTTTTTTTCCAAAATCAGAGTTGACACCAGAGAGGCTGAATACCGCACTGAGTCAATGCGGTCTTAGCCTCTCTGGTCTCAACACTCTGTCTGATTTTGGATTTTTTTTTTTTTTTTTCCAAAATCAGACTTGACACCAGAGAGGCTGAATACCGCACTGAGTCAATGCGGTCTTAGCCTCTCTGGTGTCAACACTCTGTCTGATTTTGGATTTTTTTTTTTTTTTTCCAAAATCAGACTTGACACCAGAGAGGCTGAATACCGCACTGAGTCAATGCGGTCTTAGCCTCTCTGGTGTCAACACTCTGTCTGATTTTGGATTTTTTTTTTTTTTTTTCAAAATCAGACTTGACACCAGAGAGGCTGAATACCGCACTGAGTCAATGCGGTCTTAGCCTCTCTGGTCTCAACACTCTGTCTGATTTTGGATTTTTTTTTTTTTTTCAAAATCAGACTTGACACCAGAGAGGCTGAATACCGCACTGAGTCAATGCGGTCTTAGCCTCTCTGGTCTCAACACTCTGTCTGATTTTGGATTTTTTTTTTTTTTCTAAAATCAGACTTGACACCAGAGAGGCTGAATACCGCACTGAGTCAATGCGGTCTTAGCCTCTCTGGTCTCAGCACTCTGTCTGATTTTGGATTTTTTTTTTTTTTCCAAAATCAGACTTGACACCAGAGAGGCTGAATACCGCACTGAGTCAATGCGGTCTTAGCCTCGCTGGTGTCAACACTGTCTGATTTTTGATTTTTTTTTTTTTTTTCCAAAATCAGAGTTGACACCAGAGAGGCTGAATACCGCACTGAGTCAATGCGGTCTTAGCCTCTCTGGTCTCAACACTCTGTCTGATTTTGGATTTTTTTTTTTTTTTTTCCAAAATCAGACTTGACACCAGAGAGGCTGAATACCGCACTGAGTCAATGCGGTCTTAGCCTCTCTGGTGTCAACACTCTGTCTGATTTTGGATTTTTTTTTTTTTTTTCCAAAATCAGACTTGACACCAGAGAGGCTGAATACCGCACTGAGTCAATGCGGTCTTAGCCTCTCTGGTGTCAACACTCTGTCTGATTTTGGATTTTTTTTTTTTTTCCAAAATCAGACTTGACACCAGAGAGGCTAAATACTGCACTGAGTCAATGCGGTCTTAGCCTCTCTGGTCTCAACACTCTGTCTGATTTTGGATTTTTTTTTTTTTTCCAAAATCAGACTTGACACCAGAGAGGCTGAATACCGCACTGAGTCAATGCGGTCTTAGCCTCTCTGGTGTCAACACTCTGTCTGATTTTGGATTTTTTTTTTTTTTTTTTTCCAAAATCAGACTTGACACCAGAGAGGCTGAATACCGCACTGAGTCAATGCGGTCTTAGCCTCTCTGGTGTCAACACTCTGTCTTATTTTGGATTTTTTTTTTTTTTTTTCCAAAATCAGACTTGACACCAGAGAGGCTGAATACCGCACTGAGTCAATGCGGTCTTAGCCTCTCTGGTGTCAACACTCTGTCTTATTTTGGATTTTTTTTTTTTTTTTCCAAAATCAGACTTGACACCAGAGAGGCTGAATACCGCACTGAGTCAATGCGGTCTTAGCCTCTCTGGTGTCAACACTCTGTCTGATTTTGGATTTTTTTTTTTTTTTTTCCAAAATCAGACTTGACACCAGAGAGGCTGAATACCGCACTAAGTCAATGCGGTCTTAGCCTCGCTGGTGTCAACACTCTGTCTGATTTTTGATTTTTTTTTTTTTTTTCCAAAATCAGAGTTGACACCAGAGTAGCTGAATACCGCACTGAGTCAATGCGGTCTTAGCCTCTCTGGTCTCAACACTCTGTCTGATTTTTGATTTTTTTTTTTTTTTTTCCAAAATCAGACTTGACACCAGAGAGGCTGAATACCGCACTGAGTCAATGCGGTCTTAGCCTCTCTGGTGTCAACACTCTGTCTGATTTTGGATTTTTTTTTTTTTTTCCAAAATCAGACTTGACACCAGAGAGGCTGAATACCGCACTGAGTCAATGCGGTCTTAGCCTCTCTGGTCTCAACACTCTGTCTGATTTTGGATTTTTTTTTTTTTTTTCCAAAATCAGACTTGACACCAGAGAGGCTGAATACCGCACTGAGTCAATGCGGTCTTAGCCTCTCTGGTGTGAACACTCTGTCTGATTTTGGATTTTTTTTTTTTTTTTTCCCCAAAATCAGACTTGACACCAGAGAGGCTGAATACCGCACTGAGTCAATGCGGTCTTAGCCTCTCTGGTCTCAACACTCTGTCTGATTTTGGATTTTTTTTTTTTTTTTTCCAAAATCAGACTTGACACCAGAGAGGCTGAATACCGCACTGAGTCAATGCGGTCTTAGCCTCTCTGGTCTCAACACTCTGTCTGATTTTGGATTTTTTTTTTTTTTTTTTTCCAAAATCAGACTTGACACCAGAGAGGCTGAATACCGCACTGAGTCAATGCGGTCTTAGCCTCTCTGGTGTCAACACTCTGTCTGATTTTGGATTTTCTTTTTTTTTTTCCAAAATCAGACTTGACACCAGAGAGGCTGAATACCGCACTGAGTCAATGCGGTCTTAGCCTCTCTGGTCTCAACACTCTGTCTGATTTTGGATTTTCTTTTTTTTTTTTCCAAAATCAGACTTGACACCAGAGAGGCTGAATACCGCACTGAGTCAATGTGGTCTCAGCCTCTCTGGTCTCAACACTCTGTCTGATTTTGGATTTTTTTTTTTTTTTCCAAAATCAGACTTGACACCAGAGAGGCTGAATACCGCACTGAGTCAATGCGGTCTTAGCCTCTCTGGTGTCAACACTCTGTCTGATTTTGGATTTTTTTTTTTTTTTTTTCAAAATCAGACTTGACACCAGAGAGGCTGAATACCGCACTGAGTCAATGTGGTCTTAGCCTCTCTGGTCTCAACACTCTGTCTGATTTTGGATTTTTTTTTTTTTCCAAAATCAGACTTGACACCAGAGAGGCTGAATACCGCACTGAGTCAATGCGGTCTTAGCCTCGCTGGTGTCAACACTGTCTGATTTTTGATTTTTTTTTTTTTTTTCCAAAATCAGAGTTGACACCAGAGAGGCTGAATACCGCACTGAGTCAATGCGGTCTTAGCCTCTCTGGTCTCAACACTCTGTCTGATTTTGGATTTTTTTTTTTTTTTTTCCAAAATCAGACTTGACACCAGAGAGGCTGAATACCGCACTGAGTCAATGCGGTCTTAGCCTCTCTGGTGTCAACACTCTGTCTGATTTTGGATTTTTTTTTTTTTTTTCCAAAATCAGACTTGACACCAGAGAGGCTGAATACCGCACTGAGTCAATGCGGTCTTAGCCTCTCTGGTCTCAACACTCTGTCTGATTTTGGATTTTTTTTTTTTTTTTTTCCAAAATCAGACTTGACACCAGAGAGGCTGAATACCGCACTGAGTCAATGCGGTCTTAGCCTCTCTGGTGTCAACACTCTGTCTGATTTTGGATTTTTTTTTTTTTTTTCCAAAATCAGACTTGACACCAGAGAGGCTGAATACCGCACTGAGTCAATGCGGTCTTAGCCTCTCTGGTCTCAACACTCTGTCTGATTTTGGATTTTTTTTTTTTTTTTTCCAAAATCAGACTTGACACCAGAGAGGCTGAATACCGCACTGAGTCAATGCGGTCTTAGCCTCTCTGGTGTCAACACTCTGTCTGATTTTGGATTTTTTTTTTTTTTTTCCAAAATCAGACTTGACACCAGAGAGGCTGAATACCGCACTGAGTCAATGCGGTCTTAGCCTCTCTGGTCTCAACACTCTGTCTGATTTTGGATTTTTTTTTTTTTTTTTTTCCAAAATCAGACTTGACACCAGAGTGGCTGAATACCGCACTGAGTCAATGCGGTCTTAGCCTCTCTGGTGTCAACACTCTGTCTGATTTTGGATTTTTTTTTTTTTTTTCCAAAATCAGACTTGACACCAGAGAGGTTGAATACCGCACTGAGTCAATGCGGTCTTAGCCTCTCTGGTGTCAACACTCTGTCTGATTTTGGATTTTTTTTTTTTTTTCCAAAATCAGACTTGACACTAGAGAGGCTGAATACTGCACTGAGTCAATGCGGTATTAGCCTCTCTGGACTCAACACTCTGTCTGATTTTGGATTTTTTTTTTTTTTTTTCCAAAATCAGACTTGACACCAGAGAGGCTGAATACCGCACTGAGTCAATGCGGTCTTAGCCTCTCTGGTGTCAACACTCTGTCTGATTTTGGATTTTTTTTTTTTTTTCCAAAATCAGACTTGACACCAGAGAGGCTGAATACCGCACTGAGTCAATGCGGTCTTAGCCTCTCTGGTCTCAACACTCTGTCTGATTTTGGATTTTTTTTTTTTTTCCAAAATCAGACTTGACACCAGAGAGGCTGAATACCGCACTGAGTCAATGCGGTCTTAGCCTCTCTGGTGTCAACACTCTGTCTGATTTTGGATTTTTTTTTTTTTTTTTCCAAAATCAGACTTGACACCAGAGAGGCTGAATACCGCACTGAGTCAATGCGGTCTTAGCCTCTCTGGTGTCAACACTGTCTGATTTTGGATTTTTTTTTTTTTTTTTTCCCAAAATCAGACTTGACACCAGAGAGGCTGAATACCGCACTGAGTCAATGCGGTCTTAGCCTCTCTGGTCTCAACACTCTGTCTGATTTTGGATTTTTTTTTTTTTTTTTCCAAAATCAGACTTGACACCAGAGAGGCTGAATACCGCACTGAGTCAATGCGGTCTTAGCCTCTCTGGTCTCAACACTCTGTCTGATTTTGGATTTTTTTTTTTTTTTTTTTTCCAAAATCAGACTTGACACCAGAGTGGCTGAATACCGCACTGAGTCAATGCGGTCTTAGCCTCTCTGGTGTCAACACTCTGTCTGATTTTGGATTTTTTTTTTTTTCCAAAATCAGACTTGACACCAGAGAGGTTGAATACCGCACTGAATCAATGCGGTCTTAGCCTCTCTGGTGTCAACACTCTGTCTGATTTTGGATTTTTTTTTTTTTTTCCAAAATCAGACTTGACACCAGAGAGGCTGAATACCGCACTGAGTCAATGCGGTCTTAGCCTCTCTGGTGTCAACACTCTGTCTTATTTTGGATTTTTTTTTTTTTTTTTCCAAAATCAGACTTGACACCAGAGAGGCTGAATACCGCACTGAGTCAATGCGGTCTTAGCCTCTCTGGTGTCAACACTCTGTCTTATTTTGGATTTTTTTTTTTTTTTTTCCAAAATCAGACTTGACACCAGAGAGGCTGAATACCGCACTGAGTCAATGCGGTCTTAGCCTCTCTGGTCTCAACACTCTGTCTGATTTTGGATTTTTTTTTTTTTTTCCAAAATCAGACTTGACACCAGAGAGGCTGAATACCGCACTGAGTCAATGCGGTCTTAGCCTCTCTGGTCTCAACACTCTGTCTGATTTTGGATTTTTTTTTTTTTTTTTTCCAAAATCAGACTTGACACCAGAGAGGCTGAATACCGCACTGAGTCAATGCGGTCTTAGCCTCTCTGGTCTCAACACTCTGTCTGATTTTGGATTTTTTTTTTTTTTTTTTTCCAAAATCAGACTTGACACCAGAGTGGCTGAATACCGCACTGAGTCAATGCGGTCTTAGCCTCTCTGGTGTCAACACTCTGTCTGATTTTGGATTTTTTTTTTTTTTCCAAAATCAGACTTGACACCAGAGAGGTTGAATACCGCACTGAATCAATGCGGTCTTAGCCTCTCTGGTGTCAACACTCTGTCTGATTTTGGATTTTTTTTTTTTTTTCCAAAATCAGACTTGACACCAGAGAGGCTGAATACCGCACTGAGTCAATGCGGTCTTAGCCTCTCTGGTGTCAACACTCTGTCTTATTTTGGATTTTTTTTTTTTTTTTTCCAAAATCAGACTTGACACCAGAGAGGCTGAATACCGCACTGAGTCAATGCGGTCTTAGCCTCTCTGGTGTCAACACTCTGTCTTATTTTGGATTTTTTTTTTTTTTTTTCCAAAATCAGACTTGACACCAGAGAGGCTGAATACCGCACTGAGTCAATGCGGTCTTAGCCTCTCTGGTGTCAACACTCTGTCTGATTTTGGATTTTTTTTTTTTTTTTTTCAAAATCAGACTTGACACCAGAGAGGCTGAATACCGCACTGAGTCAATGCGGTCTTAGCCTCTCTGGTCTCAACACTCTGTCTGATTTTGGATTTTTTTTTTTTTTCCAAAATCAGACTTGACACCAGAGAGGCTGAATACCGCACTAAGTCAATGCGGTCTTAGCCTCGCTGGTGTCAACACTCTGTCTGATTTTTGATTTTTTTTTTTTTTTTCCAAAATCAGAGTTGACACCAGAGTAGCTGAATACCGCACTGAGTCAATGCGGTCTTAGCCTCTCTGGTCTCAACACTCTGTCTGATTTTGGATTTTTTTTTTTTTTTTTCCAAAATCAGACTTGACACCAGAGAGGCTGAATACCGCACTGAGTCAATGCGGTCTTAGCCTCTCTGGTGTCAACACTCTGTCTTATTTTGGATTTTTTTTTTTTTTTTTCCAAAATCAGACTTGACACCAGAGAGGCTGAATACCGCCCTGAGTCAATGCGGTCTTAGCCTCTCTGGTCTCAACTCTCTGTCTGATTTTGGATTTTTTTTTTTTTTTTCCAAAATCAGACTTGACACCAGAGAGGCTGAATACCGCACTGAGTCAATGTGGTCTTAGCCTCTCTGGTCTCAACACTCTGTCTGATTTTGGATTTTTTTTTTTTTTTCCAAAATCAGACTTGACACCAGAGAGGCTGAATACCGCACTGAGTCAATGCGGTCTTAGCCTCTCTGGTGTCAACACTCTGTCTGATTTTGGATTTTTTTTTTTTTTTTTTCAAAATCAGACTTGACACCAGAGAGGCTGAATACCGCACTGAGTCAATGCGGTCTTAGCCTCTCTGGTCTCAACACTCTGTCTGATTTTGGATTTTTTTTTTTTTTCCAAAATCAGACTTGACACCAGAGAGGCTGAATACCGCACTGAGTCAATGCGGTCTTAGCCTCTCTGGTGTCAACACTCTGTCTGATTTTGGATTTTTTTTTTTTTTTCCAAAATCAGACTTGACACCAGAGAGGCTGAATACCGCACTGAGTCAATGCGGTCTTAGCCTCTCTGGTCTCAACACTCTGTCTGATTTTGGATTTTTTTTTTTCTTTCCAAAATCAGACTTGACACCAGAGAGGCTGAATACCGCACTGAGTCAATGCGGTCTTAGCCTCTCTGGTGTCAACACTCTGTCTGATTTTGGATTTTTTTTTTTTTTTTCCAAAATCAGACTTGACACCAGAGAGGCTGAATACCGCACTGAGTCAATGCGGTCTTAGCCTCTCTGGTGTCAACACTCTGTCTGATTTTGGATTTTTTTTTTTTTTTCCCCAAAATCAGACTTGACACCAGAGAGGCTGAATACCGCACTGAGTCAATGTGGTCTTAGCCTCTCTGGTCTCAACACTCTGTCTGATTTTGGATTTTTTTTTTTTTTTCCAAAATCAGACTTGACACCAGAGAGGCTGAATACCGCACTGAGTCAATGCGGTCTTAGCCTCTCTGGTGTCAACACTCTGTCTGATTTTGGATTTTTTTTTTTTTTTCCAAAATCAGACTTGACACCAGAGAGGCTGAATACCGCACTGAGTCAATGCGGTCTTAGCCTCTCTGGTCTCAACACTCTGTCTGATTTTGGATTTTTTTTTTTCTTTCCAAAATCAGACTTGACACCAGAGAGGCTGAATACCGCACTGAGTCAATGCGGTCTTAGCCTCTCTGGTGTCAACACTCTGTCTGATTTTGGATTTTTTTTTTTTTTTTCCAAAATCAGACTTGACACCAGAGAGGCTGAATACCGCACTGAGTCAATGCGGTCTTAGCCTCTCTGGTGTCAACACTCTGTCTGATTTTGGATTTTTTTTTTTTTTCCCCAAAATCAGACTTGACACCAGAGAGGCTGAATACCGCACTGAGTCAATGCGGTCTTAGCCTCTCTGGTCTCAACACTCTGTCTGATTTTGGATTTTTTTTTTTTTTTTCCAAAATCAGACTTGACACCAGAGAGGCTGAATACCGCACTGAGTCAATGCGGTCTTAGCCTCTCTGGTCTCAACACTCTGTCTGATTTTGGATTTTTTTTTTTTTTTTTTTCCAAAATCAGACTTGACACCAGAGAGGCTGAATACCGCACTGAGTCAATGCGGTCTTAGCCTCTCTGGTGTCAACACTCTGTCTGATTTTGGATTTTCTTTTCTTTTTTCCAAAATCAGACTTGACACCAGAGAGGCTGAATACCGCACTGAGTCAATGCGGTCTTAGCCTCTCTGGTCTCAACACTCTGTCTGATTTTGGATTTTTTTTTTTTTTTTCCAAAATCAGACTTGACACCAGAGAGGCTGAATACCGCACTGAGTCAATGTGGTCTCAGCCTCTCTGGTCTCAACACTCTGTCTGATTTTGGATTTTTTTTTTTTTTTTCCAAAATCAGACTTGACACCAGAGAGGCTGAATACCGCACTGAGTCAATGCGGTCTTAGCCTCTCTGGTGTCAACACTCTGTCTGATTTTGGATTTTTTTTTTTTTTTTTTCAAAATCAGACTTGACACCAGAGAGGCTGAATACCGCACTGAGTCAATGTGGTCTTAGCCTCTCTGGTCTCAACACTCTGTCTGATTTTGGATTTTTTTTTTTTTTCCAAAATCAGACTTGACACCAGAGAGGCTGAATACCGCACTGAGTCAATGCGGTCTTAGCCTCGCTGGTGTCAACACTGTCTGATTTTTGATTTTTTTTTTTTTTTTCCAAAATCAGAGTTGACACCAGAGAGGCTGAATACCGCACTGAGTCAATGCGGTCTTAGCCTCTCTGGTGTCAACACTCTGTCTGATTTTGGATTTTTTTTTTTTTTTCCAAAATCAGACTTGACACCAGAGAGGCTGAATACCGCACTGAGTCAATGCGGTCTTAGCCTCTCTGGTCTCAACACTCTGTCTGATTTTGGATTTTTTTTTTTTTTTTCCAAAATCAGACTTGACACCAGAGAGGCTGAATACCGCACTGAGTCAATGCGGTCTTAGCCTCTCTGGTGTCAACACTCTGTCTGATTTTGGATTTTTTTTTTTTTTTCCAAAATCAGACTTGACACCAGAGAGGCTGAATACCGCACTGAGTCAATGCGGTCTTAGCCTCTCTGGTCTCAACACTCTGTCTGATTTTGGATTTTTTTTTTTTTTTTTCCAAAATCAGACTTGACACCAGAGAGGCTGAATACCGCACTGAGTCAATGCGGTCTTAGCCTCTCTGGTGTCAACACTCTGTCTGATTTTGGATTTTTTTTTTTTTTTTCCAAAATCAGACTTGACACCAGAGAGGCTGAATACCGCACTGAGTCAATGCGGTCTTAGCCTCTCTGGTGTCAACACTCTGTCTTATTTTGGATTTTTTTTTTTTTTTTCCAAAATCAGACTTGACACCAGAGAGGCTGAATACCGCACTGAGTCAATGCGGTCTTAGCCTCTCTGGTGTCAACACTCTGTCTTATTTTGGATTTTTTTTTTTTTT
This sequence comes from Poromitra crassiceps, assembly GCF_964638095.1. Lineage (NCBI taxonomy): Eukaryota > Metazoa > Chordata > Actinopteri > Beryciformes > Melamphaidae > Poromitra > Poromitra crassiceps. The sequence goes on from NW_028151981.1 coordinate 95,104, forward strand.
TTTCCAAAATCAGACTTGACACCAGAGAGGCTGAATACCGCACTGAGTCAATGCGGTCTTAGCCTCTCTGGTGTCAACACTCTGTCTGATTTTGGATTTTTTTTTTTTTTTTTTCAAAATCAGACTTGACACCAGAGAGGCTGAATACCGCACTGAGTCAATGCGGTCTTAGCCTCTCTGGTCTCAACACTCTGTCTGATTTTGGATTTTTTTTTTTTTTCCAAAATCAGACTTGACACCAGAGAGGCTGAATACCGCACTAAGTCAATGCGGTCTTAGCCTCGCTGGTGTCAACACTCTGTCTGATTTTTGATTTTTTTTTTTTTTTTCCAAAATCAGAGTTGACACCAGAGTAGCTGAATACCGCACTGAGTCAATGCGGTCTTAGCCTCTCTGGTCTCAACACTCTGTCTGATTTTGGATTTTTTTTTTTTTTTTTCCAAAATCAGACTTGACACCAGAGAGGCTGAATACCGCACTGAGTCAATGCGGTCTTAGCCTCTCTGGTGTCAACACTCTGTCTTATTTTGGATTTTTTTTTTTTTTTTTCCAAAATCAGACTTGACACCAGAGAGGCTGAATACCGCCCTGAGTCAATGCGGTCTTAGCCTCTCTGGTCTCAACACTCTGTCTGATTTTGGATTTTTTTTTTTTTTTTCCAAAATCAGACTTGACACCAGAGAGGCTGAATACCGCACTGAGTCAATGTGGTCTTAGCCTCTCTGGTCTCAACACTCTGTCTGATTTTGGATTTTTTTTTTTTTTTCCAAAATCAGACTTGACACCAGAGAGGCTGAATACCGCACTGAGTCAATGCGGTCTTAGCCTCTCTGGTGTCAACACTCTGTCTGATTTTGGATTTTTTTTTTTTTTTTTTCAAAATCAGACTTGACACCAGAGAGGCTGAATACCGCACTGAGTCAATGCGGTCTTAGCCTCTCTGGTCTCAACACTCTGTCTGATTTTGGATTTTTTTTTTTTTTCCAAAATCAGACTTGACACCAGAGAGGCTGAATACCGCACTGAGTCAATGCGGTCTTAGCCTCTCTGGTGTCAACACTCTGTCTGATTTTGGATTTTTTTTTTTTTTTCCAAAATCAGACTTGACACCAGAGAGGCTGAATACCGCACTGAGTCAATGCGGTCTTAGCCTCTCTGGTCTCAACACTCTGTCTGATTTTGGATTTTTTTTTTCTTTCCAAAATCAGACTTGACACCAGAGAGGCTGAATACCGCACTGAGTCAATGCGGTCTTAGCCTCTCTGGTGTCAACACTCTGTCTGATTTTGGATTTTTTTTTTTTTTTTCCAAAATCAGACTTGACACCAGAGAGGCTGAATACCGCACTGAGTCAATGCGGTCTTAGCCTCTCTGGTGTCAACACTCTGTCTGATTTTGGATTTTTTTTTTTTTTTCCCCAAAATCAGACTTGACACCAGAGAGGCTGAATACCGCACTGAGTCAATGCGGTCTTAGCCTCTCTGGTCTCAACACTCTGTCTGATTTTGGATTTTTTTTTTTTTTTTCCAAAATCAGACTTGACACCAGAGAGGCTGAATACCGCACTGAGTCAATGCGGTCTTAGCCTCTCTGGTCTCAACACTCTGTCTGATTTTGGATTTTTTTTTTTTTTTTTTCCAAAATCAGACTTGACACCAGAGAGGCTGAATACCGCACTGAGTCAATGCGGTCTTAGCCTCTCTGGTGTCAACACTCTGTCTGATTTTGGATTTTCTTTTCTTTTTTCCAAAATCAGACTTGACACCAGAGAGGCTGAATACCGCACTGAGTCAATGCGGTCTTAGCCTCTCTGGTCTCAACACTCTGTCTGATTTTGGATTTTTTTTTTTTTTTCCAAAATCAGACTTGACACCAGAGAGGCTGAATACCGCACTGAGTCAATGTGGTCTCAGCCTCTCTGGTCTCAACACTCTGTCTGATTTTGGATTTTTTTTTTTTTTTCCAAAATCAGACTTGACACCAGAGAGGCTGAATACCGCACTGAGTCAATGCGGTCTTAGCCTCTCTGGTGTCAACACTCTGTCTGATTTTGGATTTTTTTTTTTTTTTTTCAAAATCAGACTTGACACCAGAGAGGCTGAATACCGCACTGAGTCAATGTGGTCTTAGCCTCTCTGGTCTCAACACTCTGTCTGATTTTGGATTTTTTTTTTTTTTCCAAAATCAGACTTGACACCAGAGAGGCTGAATACCGCACTGAGTCAATGCGGTCTTAGCCTCGCTGGTGTCAACACTGTCTGATTTTTGATTTTTTTTTTTTTTTTCCAAAATCAGAGTTGACACCAGAGAGGCTGAATACCGCACTGAGTCAATGCGGTCTTAGCCTCTCTGGTGTCAACACTCTGTCTGATTTTGGATTTTTTTTTTTTTTTTCCAAAATCAGACTTGACACCAGAGAGGCTGAATACCGCACTGAGTCAATGCGGTCTTAGCCTCTCTGGTCTCAACACTCTGTCTGATTTTGGATTTTTTTTTTTTTTTTCCAAAATCAGACTTGACACCAGAGAGGCTGAATACCGCACTGAGTCAATGCGGTCTTAGCCTCTCTGGTGTCAACACTCTGTCTGATTTTGGATTTTTTTTTTTTTTTCCAAAATCAGACTTGACACCAGAGAGGCTGAATACCGCACTGAGTCAATGCGGTCTTAGCCTCTCTGGTCTCAACACTCTGTCTGATTTTGGATTTTTTTTTTTTTTTTCCAAAATCAGACTTGACACCAGAGAGGCTGAATACCGCACTGAGTCAATGCGGTCTTAGCCTCTCTGGTGTCAACACTCTGTCTGATTTTGGATTTTTTTTTTTTTTTTCCAAAATCAGACTTGACACCAGAGAGGCTGAATACCGCACTGAGTCAATGCGGTCTTAGCCTCTCTGGTCTCAACACTCTGTCTGATTTGGATTTTTTTTTTTTTTTTTTCCAAAATCAGACTTGACACCAGAGTGGCTGAATACCGCACTGAGTCAATGCGGTCTTAGCCTCTCTGGTCTCAACACTCTGTCTGATTTTGGATTTTTTTTTTTTTTTTTCCAAAATCAGACTTGACACCAGAGAGGCTGAATACCGCACTGAGTCAATGCGGTCTTAGCCTCTCTGGTGTCAACACTCTGTCTGATTTTGGATTTTTTTTTTTTTTTTTCCAAAATCAGACTTGACACCAGAGAGGCTGAATACCGCACTGAGTCAATGCGGTCTTAGCCTCTCTGGTCTCAACACTCTGTCTGATTTTGGATTTTTTTTTTTTTTTTTCCAAAATCAGACTTGACACCAGAGAGGCTGAATACCGCACTGAGTCAATGCGGTCTTAGCCTCTCTGGTGTCAACACTCTGTCTGATTTTGGATTTTTTTTTTTTTTTTCCAAAATCAGACTTGACACCAGAGAGGCTGAATACCGCACTGAGTCAATGCGGTCTTAGCCTCTCTGGTCTCAACACTCTGTCTGATTTTGGATTTTTTTTTTTTTTTTCCAAAATCAGACTTGACACCAGAGAGGCTGAATACCGCACTGAGTCAATGCGGTCTTAGCCTCTCTGGTCTCAACACTCTGTCTGATTTTGGATTTTTTTTTTTTTTCCAAAATCAGACTTGACACCAGAGAGGCTGAATACCGCACTAAGTCAATGCGGTCTTAGCCTCGCTGGTGTCAACACTCTGTCTGATTTTTGATTTTTTTTTTTTTTTTCCAAAATCAGAGTTGACACCAGAGTAGCTGAATACCGCACTGAGTCAATGCGGTCTTAGCCTCTCTGGTCTCAACACTCTGTCTGATTTTGGATTTTTTTTTTTTTTTTTCCAAAATCAGACTTGACACCAGAGAGGCTGAATACCGCACTGAGTCAATGCGGTCTTAGCCTCTCTGGTGTCAACACTCTGTCTTATTTTTGATTTTTTTTTTTTTTTTTCCAAAATCAGACTTGACACCAGAGAGGCTGAATACCGCACTGAGTCAATGCGGTCTTAGCCTCGCTGGTGTCAACACTGTTTGATTTTTGATTTTTTTTTTTTTTTTCCAAAATCAGAGTTGACACCAGAGAGGCTGAATACCGCACTGAGTCAATGCGGTCTTAGCCTCTCTGGTCTCAACACTCTGTCTGATTTTGGATTTTTTTTTTTTTTTTCCAAAATCAGACTTGACACCAGAGAGGCTGAATACCGCACTGAGTCAATGCGGTCTTAGCCTCTCTGGTGTCAACACTCTGTCTGATTTTGGATTTTTTTTTTTTTTTTCCAAAATCAGACTTGACACCAGAGAGGCTGAATACCGCACTGAGTCAATGCGGTCTTAGCCTCTCTGGTGTCAACACTCTGTCTGATTTTGGATTTTTTTTTTTTTTCCAAAATCAGACTTGACACCAGAGAGGCTAAATACCGCACTGAGTCAATGCGGTCTTAGCCTCTCTGGTCTCAACACTCTGTCTGATTTTGGATTTTTTTTTTTTTTCCAAAATCAGACTTGACACCAGAGAGGCTGAATACCGCACTGAGTCAATGCGGTCTTAGCCTCTCTGGTGTCAACACTCTGTCTGATTTTGATTTTTTTTTTTTTTTTTTTCCAAAATCAGACTTGACACCAGAGAGGCTGAATACCGCACTGAGTCAATGCGGTCTTAGCCTCTCTGGTGTCAACACTCTGTCTTATTTTGGATTTTTTTTTTTTTTTTCCAAAATCAGACTTGACACCAGAGAGGCTGAATACCGCACTGAGTCAATGCGGTCTTAGCCTCTCTGGTGTCAACACTCTGTCTGATTTTGGATTTTTTTTTTTTTTTTTTCAAAATCAGACTTGACACCAGAGAGGCTGAATACCGCACTGAGTCAATGCGGTCTTAGCCTCTCTGGTCTCAACACTCTGTCTGATTTTGGATTTTTTTTTTTTTTTCAAAATCAGACTTGACACCAGAGAGGCTGAATACCGCACTGAGTCAATGCGGTCTTAGCCTCTCTGGTCTCAACACTCTGTCTGATTTTGGATTTTTTTTTTTTTTCCAAAATCAGACTTGACACCAGAGAGGCTGAATACCGCACTGAGTCAATGCGGTCTTAGCCTCTCTGGTCTCAACACTCTGTCTGATTTTGGATTTTTTTTTTTTTTCCAAAATCAGACTTGACACCAGAGAGGCTGAATACCGCACTGAGTCAATGCGGTCTTAGCCTCGCTGGTGTCAACACTGTCTGATTTTTGATTTTTTTTTTTTTTTTCCAAAATCAGACTTGACACCAGAGAGGCTGAATACCGCACTAAGTCAATGCGGTCTTAGCCTCGCTGGTGTCAACACTCTGTCTGATTTTTGATTTTTTTTTTTTTTTTCCAAAATCAGAGTTGACACCAGAGTAGCTGAATACCGCACTGAGTCAATGCGGTCTTAGCCTCTCTGGTCTCAACACTCTGTCTGATTTTGGATTTTTTTTTTTTTTTTTCCAAAATCAGACTTGACACCAGAGAGGCTGAATACCGCACTGAGTCAATGCGGTCTTAGCCTCTCTGGTGTCAACACTCTGTCTTATTTTGGATTTTTTTTTTTTTTTTTCCAAAATCAGACTTGACACCAGAGAGGCTGAATACCGCACTGAGTCAATGCGGTCTTAGCCTCGCTGGTGTCAACACTGTTTGATTTTTGATTTTTTTTTTTTTTTTCCAAAATCAGAGTTGACACCAGAGAGGCTGAATACCGCACTGAGTCAATGCGGTCTTAGCCTCTCTGGTCTCAACACTCTGTCTGATTTTGGATTTTTTTTTTTTTTTTTCCAAAATCAGACTTGACACCAGAGAGGCTGAATACCGCACTGAGTCAATGCGGTCTTAGCCTCTCTGGTGTCAACACTCTGTCTGATTTTGGATTTTTTTTTTTTTTTTCCAAAATCAGACTTGACACCAGAGAGGCTGAATACCGCACTGAGTCAATGCGGTCTTAGCCTCTCTGGTGTCAACACTCTGTCTGATTTTGGATTTTTTTTTTTTTTCCAAAATCAGACTTGACACCAGAGAGGCTAAATACCGCACTGAGTCAATGCGGTCTTAGCCTCTCTGGTCTCAACACTCTGTCTGATTTTGGATTTTTTTTTTTTTTCCAAAATCAGACTTGACACCAGAGAGGCTGAATACCGCACTGAGTCAATGCGGTCTTAGCCTCTCTGGTGTCAACACTCTGTCTGATTTTGATTTTTTTTTTTTTTTTTTTCCAAAATCAGACTTGACACCAGAGAGGCTGAATACCGCACTGAGTCAATGCGGTCTTAGCCTCTCTGGTGTCAACACTCTGTCTTATTTTGGATTTTTTTTTTTTTTTTCCAAAATCAGACTTGACACCAGAGAGGCTGAATACCGCACTGAGTCAATGCGGTCTTAGCCTCTCTGGTGTCAACACTCTGTCTGATTTTGGATTTTTTTTTTTTTTTTTTCAAAATCAGACTTGACACCAGAGAGGCTGAATACCGCACTGAGTCAATGCGGTCTTAGCCTCTCTGGTCTCAACACTCTGTCTGATTTTGGATTTTTTTTTTTTTTTCAAAATCAGACTTGACACCAGAGAGGCTGAATACCGCACTGAGTCAATGCGGTCTTAGCCTCTCTGGTCTCAACACTCTGTCTGATTTTGGATTTTTTTTTTTTTTCCAAAATCAGACTTGACACCAGAGAGGCTGAATACCGCACTGAGTCAATGCGGTCTTAGCCTCTCTGGTCTCAACACTCTGTCTGATTTTGGATTTTTTTTTTTTTTCCAAAATCAGACTTGACACCAGAGAGGCTGAATACCGCACTGAGTCAATGCGGTCTTAGCCTCGCTGGTGTCAACACTGTCTGATTTTTGATTTTTTTTTTTTTTTTCCAAAATCAGAGTTGACACCAGAGAGGCTGAATACCGCACTGAGTCAATGCGGTCTTAGCCTCTCTGGTCTCAACACTCTGTCTGATTTTGGATTTTTTTTTTTTTTTTTCCAAAATCAGACTTGACACCAGAGAGGCTGAATACCGCACTGAGTCAATGCGGTCTTAGCCTCTCTGGTGTCAACACTCTGTCTGATTTTGGATTTTTTTTTTTTTTTTCCAAAATCAGACTTGACACCAGAGAGGCTGAATACCGCACTGAGTCAATGCGGTCTTAGCCTCTCTGGTGTCAACACTCTGTCTGATTTTGGATTTTTTTTTTTTTTCCAAAATCAGACTTGACACCAGAGAGGCTAAATACTGCACTGAGTCAATGCGGTCTTAGCCTCTCTGGTCTCAACACTCTGTCTGATTTTGGATTTTTTTTTTTTTTCCAAAATCAGACTTGACACCAGAGAGGCTGAATACCGCACTGAGTCAATGCGGTCTTAGCCTCTCTGGTGTCAACACTCTGTCTGATTTTGGATTTTTTTTTTTTTTTTTTTCCAAAATCAGACTTGACACCAGAGAGGCTGAATACCGCACTGAGTCAATGCGGTCTTAGCCTCTCTGGTGTCAACACTCTGTCTTATTTTGGATTTTTTTTTTTTTTTTTCCAAAATCAGACTTGACACCAGAGAGGCTGAATACCGCACTGAGTCAATGCGGTCTTAGCCTCTCTGGTGTCAACACTCTGTCTTATTTTGGATTTTTTTTTTTTTTTTCCAAAATCAGACTTGACACCAGAGAGGCTGAATACCGCACTGAGTCAATGCGGTCTTAGCCTCTCTGGTGTCAACACTCTGTCTGATTTTGGATTTTTTTTTTTTTTTTTCCAAAATCAGACTTGACACCAGAGAGGCTGAATACCGCACTAAGTCAATGCGGTCTTAGCCTCGCTGGTGTCAACACTCTGTCTGATTTTTGATTTTTTTTTTTTTTTTCAAAAATCAGAGTTGACACCAGAGTAGCTGAATACCGCACTGAGTCAATGCGGTCTTAGCCTCTCTGGTCTCAACACTCTGTCTGATTTTTGATTTTTTTTTTTTTTTTTCCAAAATCAGACTTGACACCAGAGAGGCTGAATACCGCACTGAGTCAATGCGGTCTTAGCCTCTCTGGTGTCAACACTCTGTCTGATTTTGGATTTTTTTTTTTTTTTCCAAAATCAGACTTGACACCAGAGAGGCTGAATACCGCACTGAGTCAATGCGGTCTTAGCCTCTCTGGTCTCAACACTCTGTCTGATTTTGGATTTTTTTTTTTTTTTTCCAAAATCAGACTTGACACCAGAGAGGCTGAATACCGCACTGAGTCAATGCGGTCTTAGCCTCTCTGGTGTCAACACTCTGTCTGATTTTGGATTTTTTTTTTTTTTTTTTCAAAATCAGACTTGACACCAGAGAGGCTGAATACCGCACTGAGTCAATGCGGTCTTAGCCTCTCTGGTCTCAACACTCTGTCTGATTTTGGATTTTTTTTTTTTTTCCAAAATCAGACTTGACACCAGAGAGGCTGAATACCGCACTGAGTCAATGCGGTCTTAGCCTCTCTGGTGTCAACACTCTGTCTGATTTTGGATTTTTTTTTTTTTTTCCAAAATCAGACTTGACACCAGAGAGGCTGAATACCGCACTGAGTCAATGCGGTCTTAGCCTCTCTGGTCTCAACACTCTGTCTGATTTTGGATTTTTTTTTTCTTTCCAAAATCAGACTTGACACCAGAGAGGCTGAATACCGCACTGAGTCAATGCGGTCTTAGCCTCTCTGGTGTCAACACTCTGTCTGATTTTGGATTTTTTTTTTTTTTTTCCAAAATCAGACTTGACACCAGAGAGGCTGAATACCGCACTGAGTCAATGCGGTCTTAGCCTCTCTGGTGTGAACACTCTGTCTGATTTTGGATTTTTTTTTTTTTTTTTTTCGCCAAAATCAGACTTGACACCAGAGAGGCTGAATACCGCACTGAGTCAATGCGGTCTTAGCCTCTCTGGTCTCAACACTCTGTCTGATTTTGGATTTTTTTTTTTTTTTTTCCAAAATCAGACTTGACACCAGAGAGGCTGAATACCGCACTGAGTCAATGCGGTCTTAGCCTCTCTGGTCTCAACACTCTGTCTGATTTTGGATTTTTTTTTTTTTTTTTTCCAAAATCAGACTTGACACCAGAGAGGCTGAATACCGCACTGAGTCAATGCGGTCTTAGCCTCTCTGGTGTCAACACTCTGTCTGATTTTGGATTTTCTTTTTTTTTTTCCAAAATCAGACTTGACACCAGAGAGGCTGAATACCGCACTGAGTCAATGCGGTCTTAGCCTCTCTGGTCTCAACACTCTGTCTGATTTTGGATTTTTTTTTTTTTTTTCCAAAATCAGACTTGACACCAGAGAGGCTGAATACCGCACTGAGTCAATGTGGTCTCAGCCTCTCTGGTCTCAACACTCTGTCTGATTTTGGATTTTTTTTTTTTTTTCCAAAATCAGACTTGACACCAGAGAGGCTGAATACCGCACTGAGTCAATGCGGTCTTAGCCTCTCTGGTGTCAACACTCTGTCTGATTTTGGATTTTTTTTTTTTTTTTTTCAAAATCAGACTTGACACCAGAGAGGCTGAATACCGCACTGAGTCAATGTGGTCTTAGCCTCTCTGGTCTCAACACTCTGTCTGATTTTGGATTTTTTTTTTTTTTCCAAAATCAGACTTGACACCAGAGAGGCTGAATACCGCACTGAGTCAATGCGGTCTTAGCCTCGCTGGTGTCAACACTGTCTGATTTTTGATTTTTTTTTTTTTTTTCCAAAATCAGAGTTGACACCAGAGAGGCTGAATACCGCACTGAGTCAATGCGGTCTTAGCCTCTCTGGTGTCAACACTCTGTCTGATTTTGGATTTTTTTTTTTTTTTTCCAAAATCAGACTTGACACCAGAGAGGCTGAATACCGCACTGAGTCAATGCGGTCTTAGCCTCTCTGGTCTCAACACTCTGTCTGATTTTGGATTTTTTTTTTTTTTTTTCCAAAATCAGACTTGACACCAGAGAGGCTGAATACCGCACTGAGTCAATGCGGTCTTAGCCTCTCTGGTGTCAACACTCTGTCTGATTTTGGATTTTTTTTTTTTTTTCCAAAATCAGACTTGACACCAGAGAGGCTGAATACCGCACTGAGTCAATGCGGTCTTAGCCTCTCTGGTCTCAACACTCTGTCTGATTTTGGATTTTTTTTTTTTTTTTTCCAAAATCAGACTTGACACCAGAGAGGCTGAATCCCGCACTGAGTCAATGCGGTCTTAGCCTCTCTGGTGTCAACACTCTGTCTGATTTTGGATTTTTTTTTTTTTTTCCAAAATCAGACTTGACACCAGAGAGGCTGAATACCGCACTGAGTCAATGCGGTCATAGCCTCTCTGGTCTCAACACTCTGTCTGATTTTGGATTTTTTTTTTTTTTTTTTTCCAAAATCAGACTTGACACCAGAGTGGCTGAATACCGCACTGAGTCAATGCGGTCTTAGCCTCTCTGGTGTCAACACTCTGTCTGATTTTGGATTTTTTTTTTTTTTTTCCAAAATCAGACTTGACACCAGAGAGGTTGAATACCGCACTGAGTCAATGCGGTCTTAGCCTCTCTGGTGTCAACACTCTGTCTGATTTTGGATTTTTTTTTTTTTTCCAAAATCAGACTTGACACTAGAGAGGCTGAATACCGCACTGAGTCAATGCGGTCTTAGCCTCTCTGGACTCAACACTCTGTCTGATTTTGGATTTTTTTTTTTTTTTTTCCAAAATCAGACTTGACACCAGAGAGGCTGAATACCGCACTGAGTCAATGCGGTCTTAGCCTCTCTGGTGTCAACACTCTGTCTGATTTTGGATTTTTTTTTTTTTTTCCAAAATCAGACTTGACACCAGAGAGGCTGAATACCGCACTGAGTCAATGCGGTCTTAGCCTCTCTGGTCTCAACACTCTGTCTGATTTTGGATTTTTTTTTTTTTTCCAAAATCAGACTTGACACCAGAGAGGCTGAATACCGCACTGAGTCAATGCGGTCTTAGCCTCTCTGGTGTCAACACTCTGTCTGATTTTGGATTTTTTTTTTTTTTTTTCCAAAATCAGACTTGACACCAGAGAGGCTGAATACCGCACTGAGTCAATGCGGTCTTAGCCTCTCTGGTGTCAACACTGTCTGATTTTGGATTTTTTTTTTTTTTTTTTTCCCAAAATCAGACTTGACACCAGAGAGGCTGAATACCGCACTGAGTCAATGCGGTCTTAGCCTCTCTGGTCTCAACACTCTGTCTGATTTTGGATTTTTTTTTTTTTTTTTTTTTCCAAAATCAGACTTGACACCAGAGTGGCTGAATACCGCACTGAGTCAATGCGGTCTTAGCCTCTCTGGTGTCAACACTCTGTCTGATTTTGGATTTTTTTTTTTTTCCAAAATCAGACTTGACACCAGAGAGGTTGAATACCGCACTGAATCAATGCGGTCTTAGCCTCTCTGGTGTCAACACTCTGTCTGATTTTGGATTTTTTTTTTTTTTTCCAAAATCAGACTTGACACCAGAGAGGCTGAATACCGCACTGAGTCAATGCGGTCTTAGCCTCTCTGGTCTCAACACTCTGTCTGATTTTGGATTTTTTTTTTTTTTTTTCCAAAATCAGACTTGACACCAGAGAGGCTGAATACCGCACTGAGTCAATGCGGTCTTAGCCTCTCTGGTGTCAACACTCTGTCTGATTTTGGATTTTTTTTTTTTTTCTTCAAAATCAGACTTGACACCAGAGAGGCTGAATACCGCACTGAGTCAATGCGGTCTTAGCCTCTCTGGTCTCAACACTCTGTCTGATTTTGGATTTTTTTTTTTTTTTTTCCAAAATCAGACTTGACACCAGAGAGGCTGAATACCGCACTGAGTCAATGCGGTCTTAGCCTCTCTGGTGTCAACACTCTGTCTGATTTTGGATTTTTTTTTTTTTTTCCAAAATCAGACTTGACACCAGAGAGGCTGAATACCGCACTGAGTCAATGCGGTCTTAGCCTCTCTGGTCTCAACACTCTGTCTGATTTTGGATTTTTTTTTTTTTTTTTTCCAAAATCAGACTTGACACCAGAGTGGCTGAATACCGCACTGAGTCAATGCGGTCTTAGCCTCTCTGGTGTCAACACTCTGTCTGATTTTGGATTTTTTTTTTTTTTTTCCAAAATCAGACTTGACACCAGAGAGGTTGAATACCGCACTGAGTCAATGCGGTCTTAGCCTCTCTGGTGTCAACACTCTCTCTGATTTTGGATTTTTTTTTTTTTTTCCAAAATCAGACTTGACACCAGAGAGGCTGAATACCGCACTGAGTCAATGCGGTCTTAGCCTCTCTGGTCTCAACACTCTGTCTGATTTTGGATTTTTTTTTTTTTTTCCAAAATCAGACTTGACACCAGAGAGGCTGAATACCGCACTGAGTCAATGCGGTCTTAGCCTCTCTGGTCTCAACACTCTGTCTGATTTTGGATTTTTTTTTTTTTTTTTCCAAAATCAGACTTGACACCAGAGAGGCTGAATACCGCACTGAGTCAATGCGGTCTTAGCCTCTCTGGTGTCAACACTCTGTCTGATTTTGGATTTTTTTTTTTTTTTCCAAAATCAGACTTGACACCAGAGAGGCTGAATACCGCACTGAGTCAATGCGGTCTTAGCCTCTCTGGTCTCAACACTCTGTCTGATTTTGGATTTTTTTTTTTTTTTTTCCAAAATCAGACTTGACACCAGAGAGGCTGAATACCGCACTGAGTCAATGCGGTCTTAGCCTCTCTGGTGTCAACACTCTGTCTGATTTTGGATTTTTTTTTTTTTTTTTTTCAAAATCAGACTTGACACCAGAGAGGCTGAATACCGCACTGAGTCAATGTGGTCTTAGCCTCTCTGGTCTCAACACTCTGTCTGATTTTGGATTTTTTTTTTTTTTCCAAAATCAGACTTGACACCAGAGAGGCTGAATACCGCACTGAGTCAATGCGGTCTTAGCCTCGCTGGTGTCAACACTGTCTGATTTTTGATTTTTTTTTTTTTTTTCCAAAATCAGAGTTGACACCAGAGAGGCTGAATACCGCACTGAGTCAATGCGGTCTTAGCCTCTCTGGTCTCAACACTCTGTCTGATTTTGGATTTTTTTTTTTTTTTTTCCAAAATCAGACTTGACACCAGAGAGGCTGAATACCGCACTGAGTCAATGCGGTCTTAGCCTCTCTGGTGTCAACACTCTGTCTGATTTTGGATTTTTTTTTTTTTTTTTCCAAAATCAGACTTGACACCAGAGAGGCTGAATACCGCACTGAGTCAATGCGGTCTTAGCCTCTCTGGTGTCAACACTCTGTCTGATTTTGGATTTTTTTTTTTTTTTCCAAAATCAGACTTGACACCAGAGAGGCTAAATACCGCACTGAGTCAATGCGGTCTTAGCCTCTCTGGTCTCAACACTCTGTCTGATTTTGGATTTTTTTTTTTTTTCCAAAATCAGACTTGACACCAGAGAGGCTGAATACCGCACTGAGTCAATGCGGTCTTAGCCTCTCTGGTGTCAACACTCTGTCTGATTTTGGATTTTTTTTTTTTTTTTTTTCCAAAATCAGACTTGACACCAGAGAGGCTGAATACCGCACTGAGTCAATGCGGTCTTAGCCTCTCTGGTGTCAACACTCTGTCTTATTTTGGATTTTTTTTTTTTTTTTTCCAAAATCAGACTTGACACCAGAGAGGCTGAATACCGCACTGAGTCAATGCGGTCTTAGCCTCTCTGGTGTCAACACTCTGTCTTATTTTGGATTTTTTTTTTTTTTTTTCCAAAATCAGACTTGACACCAGAGAGGCTGAATACCGCACTGAGTCAATGCGGTCTTAGCCTCTCTGGTGTCAACACTCTGTCTGATTTTGGATTTTTTTTTTTTTTTTTCAAAATCAGACTTGACACCAGAGAGGCTGAATACCGCACTGAGTCAATGCGGTCTTAGCCTCTCTGGTCTCAACACTCTGTCTGATGTTGGATTTTTTTTTTTTTTTCCAAAATCAGACTTGACACCAGAGAGGCTGAATACCGCACTAAGTCAATGCGGTCTTAGCCTCGCTGGTGTCAACACTCTGTCTGATTTTTGATTTTTTTTTTTTTTTTCCAAAATCAGAGTTGACACCAGAGTAGCTGAATACCGCACTGAGTCAATGCGGTCTTAGCCTCTCTGGTCTCAACACTCTGTCTGATTTTGGATTTTTTTTTTTTTTTCCAAAATCAGACTTGACACCAGAGAGGCTGAATACCGCACTGAGTCAATGCGGTCTTAGCCTCTCTGGTCTCAACACTCTGTCTGATTTTGGATTTTTTTTTTTTTTTTCCAAAATCAGACTTGACACCAGAGAGGCTGAATACCGTACTGAGTCAATGTGGTCTTAGCCTCTCTGGTCTCAACACTCTGTCTGATTTTGGATTTTTTTTTTTTTTTCCAAAATCAGACTTGACACCAGAGAGGCTGAATACTGCACTGAGTCAATGCGGTCTTAGCCTCTCTGGTGTCAACACTCTGTCTGATTTTGGATTTTTTTTTTTTTTTTTTCAAAATCAGACTTGACACCAGAGAGGCTGAATACCGCACTGAGTCAATGCGGTCTTAGCCTCTCTGGTCTCAACACTCTGTCTGATTTTGGATTTTTTTTTTTTTTTCCAAAATCAGACTTGACACCAGAGAGGCTGAATACCGCACTGAGTCAATGCGGTCTTAGCCTCTCTGGTGTCAACACTCTGTCTGATTTTGGATTTTTTTTTTTTTTTCCAAAATCAGACTTGACACCAGAGAGGCTGAATACCGCACTGAGTCAATGCGGTCTTAGCCTCTCTGGTCTCAACACTCTGTCTGATTTTGGATTTTTTTTTTCTTTCCAAAATCAGACTTGACACCAGAGAGGCTGAATACCGCACTGAGTCAATGCGGTCTTAGCCTCTCTGGTGTCAACACTCTGTCTGATTTTGGATTTTTTTTTTTTTTTCCAAAATCAGACTTGACACCAGAGAGGCTGAATACCGCACTGAGTCAATGCGGTCTTAGCCTCTCTGGTCTCAACACTCTGTCTGATTTTGGATTTTTTTTTTTTTTTTTTTCCAAAATCAGACTTGACACCAGAGTGGCTGAATACCGCACTGAGTCAATGCGGTCTTAGCCTCTCTGGTGTCAACACTCTGTCTGATTTTGGATTTTTTTTTTTTTTTTCCAAAATCAGACTTGACACCAGAGAGGTTGAATACCGCACTGAGTCAATGCGGTCTTAGCCTCTCTGGTGTCAACACTCTGTCTGATTTTGGATTTTTTTTTTTTTTCCAAAATCAGACTTGACACTAGAGAGGCTGAATACCGCACTGAGTCAATGCGGTCTTAGCCTCTCTGGACTCAACACTCTGTCTGATTTTGGATTTTTTTTTTTTTTTTTCCAAAATCAGACTTGACACCAGAGAGGCTGAATACCGCACTGAGTCAATGCGGTCTTAGCCTCTCTGGTGTCAACACTCTGTCTGATTTTGGATTTTTTTTTTTTTTTCCAAAATCAGACTTGACACCAGAGAGGCTGAATACCGCACTGAGTCAATGCGGTCTTAGCCTCTCTGGTCTCAACACTCTGTCTGATTTTGGATTTTTTTTTTTTTTCCAAAATCAGACTTGACACCAGAGAGGCTGAATACCGCACTGAGTCAATGCGGTCTTAGCCTCTCTGGTCTCAACACTCTGTCTGATTTTGGATTTTTTTTTTTTTTTTTCCAAAATCAGACTTGACACCAGAGAGGCTGAATACCGCACTGAGTCAATGCGGTCTTAGCCTCTCTGGTGTCAACACTCTGTCTGATTTTGGATTTTTTTTTTTTTTTTTCCAAAATCAGACTTGACACCAGAGAGGCTGAATACCGCACTGAGTCAATGCGGTCTTAGCCTCTCTGGTGTCAACACTCTGTCTGATTTTGGATTTTTTTTTTTTTTCCAAAATCAGACTTGACACCAGAGAGGCTAAATACCGCACTGAGTCAATGCGGTCTTAGCCTCTCTGGTCTCAACACTCTGTCTGATTTTGGATTTTTTTTTTTTTTCCAAAATCAGACTTGACACCAGAGAGGCTGAATACCGCACTGAGTCAATGCGGTCTTAGCCTCTCTGGTGTCAACACTCTGTCTGATTTTGGATTTTTTTTTTTTTTTTTTTCCAAAATCAGACTTGACACCAGAGAGGCTGAATACTGCACTGAGTCAATGCGGTCTTAGCCTCTCTGGTGTCAACACTCTGTCTTATTTTGGATTTTTTTTTTTTTTTTTCCAAAATCAGACTTGACACCAGAGAGGCTGAATACCGCACTGAGTCAATGCGGTCTTAGCCTCTCTGGTGTCAACACTCTGTCTTATTTTGGATTTTTTTTTTTTTTTTTCCAAAATCAGACTTGACACCAGAGAGGCTGAATACCGCACTGAGTCAATGCGGTCTTAGCCTCTCTGGTGTCAACACTCTGTCTGATTTTGGATTTTTTTTTTTTTTTTTCAAAATCAGACTTGACACCAGAGAGGCTGAATACTGCACTGAGTCAATGCGGTCTTAGCCTCTCTGGTCTCAACACTCTGTCTGATGTTGGATTTTTTTTTTTTTTTCCAAAATCAGACTTGACACCAGAGAGGCTGAATACCGCACTAAGTCAATGCGGTCTTAGCCTCGCTGGTGTCAACACTCTGTCTGATTTTTGATTTTTTTTTTTTTTTTCCAAAATCAGAGTTGACACCAGAGTAGCTGAATACCGCACTGAGTCAATGCGGTCTTAGCCTCTCTGGTCTCAACACTCTGTCTGATTTTGGATTTTTTTTTTTTTTTCCAAAATCAGACTTGACACCAGAGAGGCTGAATACCGCACTGAGTCAATGCGGTCTTAGCCTCTCTGGTCTCAACACTCTGTCTGATTTTGGATTTTTTTTTTTTTTTTCCAAAATCAGACTTGACACCAGAGAGGCTGAATACCGTACTGAGTCAATGTGGTCTTAGCCTCTCTGGTCTCAACACTCTGTCTGATTTTGGATTTTTTTTTTTTTTTCCAAAATCAGACTTGACACCAGAGAGGCTGAATACTGCACTGAGTCAATGCGGTCTTAGCCTCTCTGGTGTCAACACTCTGTCTGATTTTGGATTTTTTTTTTTTTTTTTTCAAAATCAGACTTGACACCAGAGAGGCTGAATACCGCACTGAGTCAATGCGGTCTTAGCCTCTCTGGTCTCAACACTCTGTCTGATTTTGGATTTTTTTTTTTTTTTCCAAAATCAGACTTGACACCAGAGAGGCTGAATACCGCACTGAGTCAATGCGGTCTTAGCCTCTCTGGTGTCAACACTCTGTCTGATTTTGGATTTTTTTTTTTTTTTCCAAAATCAGACTTGACACCAGAGAGGCTGAATACCGCACTGAGTCAATGCGGTCTTAGCCTCTCTGGTCTCAACACTCTGTCTGATTTTGGATTTTTTTTTTCTTTCCAAAATCAGACTTGACACCAGAGAGGCTGAATACCGCACTGAGTCAATGCGGTCTTAGCCTCTCTGGTGTCAACACTCTGTCTGATTTTGGATTTTTTTTTTTTTTTCCAAAATCAGACTTGACACCAGAGAGGCTGAATACCGCACTGAGTCAATGCGGTCTTAGCCTCTCTGGTCTCAACACTCTGTCTGATTTTGGATTTTTTTTTTTTTTTTTTTCCAAAATCAGACTTGACACCAGAGTGGCTGAATACCGCACTGAGTCAATGCGGTCTTAGCCTCTCTGGTGTCAACACTCTGTCTGATTTTGGATTTTTTTTTTTTTTTTCCAAAATCAGACTTGACACCAGAGAGGTTGAATACCGCACTGAGTCAATGCGGTCTTAGCCTCTCTGGTGTCAACACTCTGTCTGATTTTGGATTTTTTTTTTTTTTTCCAAAATCAGACTTGACACTAGAGAGGCTGAATACCGCACTGAGTCAATGCGGTCTTAGCCTCTCTGGACTCAACACTCTGTCTGATTTTGGATTTTTTTTTTTTTTTTTCCAAAATCAGACTTGACACCAGAGAGGCTGAATACCGCACTGAGTCAATGCGGTCTTAGCCTCTCTGGTGTCAACACTCTGTCTGATTTTGGATTTTTTTTTTTTTTTTCCAAAATCAGACTTGACACCAGAGAGGCTGAATACCGCACTGAGTCAATGCGGTCTTAGCCTCTCTGGTCTCAACACTCTGTCTGATTTTGGATTTTTTTTTTTTTTCCAAAATCAGACTTGACACCAGAGAGGCTGAATACCGCACTGAGTCAATGCGGTCTTAGCCTCTCTGGTGTCAACACTCTGTCTGATTTTGGATTTTTTTTTTTTTTTTCCAAAATCAGACTTGACACCAGAGAGGCTGAATACCGCACTGAGTCAATGCGGTCTTAGCCTCTCTGGTGTCAACACTGTCTGATTTTGGATTTTTTTTTTTTTTTTTTTCCCAAAATCAGACTTGACACCAGAGAGGCTGAATACCGCACTGAGTCAATGCGGTCTTAGCCTCTCTGGTCTCAACACTCTGTCTGATTTTGGATTTTTTTTTTTTTTTTTTTTTCCAAAATCAGACTTGACACCAGAGTGGCTGAATACCGCACTGAGTCAATGCGGTCTTAGCCTCTCTGGTGTCAACACTCTGTCTGATTTTGGATTTTTTTTTTTTTCCAAAATCAGACTTGACACCAGAGAGGTTGAATACCGCACTGAATCAATGCGGTCTTAGCCTCTCTGGTGTCAACACTCTGTCTGATTTTGGATTTTTTTTTTTTTTTTCCAAAATCAGACTTGACACCAGAGAGGCTGAATACCGCACTGAGTCAATGCGGTCTTAGCCTCTCTGGTCTCAACACTCTGTCTGATTTTGGATTTTTTTTTTTTTTTTTCCAAAATCAGACTTGACACCAGAGAGGCTGAATACCGCACTGAGTCAATGCGGTCTTAGCCTCTCTGGTGTCAACACTCTGTCTGATTTTGGATTTTTTTTTTTTTTCTTCAAAATCAGACTTGACACCAGAGAGGCTGAATACCGCACTGAGTCAATGCGGTCTTAGCCTCTCTGGTCTCAACACTCTGTCTGATTTTGGATTTTTTTTTTTTTTTTTCCAAAATCAGACTTGACACCAGAGAGGCTGAATACCGCACTGAGTCAATGCGGTCTTAGCCTCTCTGGTGTCAACACTCTGTCTGATTTTGGATTTTTTTTTTTTTTTCCAAAATCAGACTTGACACCAGAGAGGCTGAATACCGCACTGAGTCAATGCGGTCTTAGCCTCTCTGGTCTCAACACTCTGTCTGATTTTGGATTTTTTTTTTTTTTTTTTTCCAAAATCAGACTTGACACCAGAGTGGCTGAATACCGCACTGAGTCAATGCGGTCTTAGCCTCTCTGGTGTCAACACTCTGTCTGATTTTGGATTTTTTTTTTTTTTTTCCAAAATCAGACTTGACACCAGAGAGGTTGAATACCGCACTGAGTCAATGCGGTCTTAGCCTCTCTGGTGTCAACACTCTGTCTGATTTTGGATTTTTTTTTTTTTTTCCAAAATCAGACTTGACACCAGAGAGGCTGAATACCGCACTGAGTCAATGCGGTCTTAGCCTCTCTGGTCTCAACACTCTGTCTGATTTTGGATTTTTTTTTTTTTTCCAAAATCAGACTTGACACCAGAGAGGCTGAATACCGCACTGAGTCAATGCGGTCTTAGCCTCTCTGGTGTCAACACTCTGTCTGATTTTGGATTTTTTTTTTTTTTTTCCAAAATCAGACTTGACACCAGAGAGGCTGAATACCGCACTGAGTCAATGCGGTCTTAGCCTCTCTGGTCTCAACACTCTGTCTGATTTTGGATTTTTTTTTTTTTTTTTCCAAAATCAGACTTGACACCAGAGAGGCTGAATACCGCACTGAGTCAATGCGGTCTTAGCCTCTCTGGTGTCAACACTCTGTCTGATTTTGGATTTTTTTTTTTTTTTTTTTCAAAATCAGACTTGACACCAGAGAGGCTGAATACCGCACTGAGTCAATGTGGTCTTAGCCTCTCTGGTCTCAACACTCTGTCTGATTTTGGATTTTTTTTTTTTTTCCAAAATCAGACTTGACACCAGAGAGGCTGAATACCGCACTGAGTCAATGCGGTCTTAGCCTCGCTGGTGTCAACACTGTCTGATTTTTGATTTTTTTTTTTTTTTTCCAAAATCAGAGTTGACACCAGAGAGGCTGAATACCGCACTGAGTCAATGCAGTCTTAGCCTCTCTGGTCTCAACACTCTGTCTGATTTTGGATTTTTTTTTTTTTTTTTCCAAAATCAGACTTGACACCAGAGAGGCTGAATACCGCACTGAGTCAATGCGGTCTTAGCCTCTCTGGTGTCAACACTCTGTCTGATTTTGGATTTTTTTTTTTTTTTTTCCAAAATCAGACTTGACACCAGAGAGGCTGAATACCGCACTGAGTCAATGCGGTCTTAGCCTCTCTGGTGTCAACACTCTGTCTGATTTTGGATTTTTTTTTTTTTTTCCAAAATCAGACTTGACACCAGAGAGGCTAAATACCGCACTGAGTCAATGCGGTCTTAGCCTCTCTGGTCTCAACACTCTGTCTGATTTTGGATTTTTTTTTTTTTTTCCAAAATCAGACTTGACACCAGAGAGGCTGAATACCGCACTGAGTCAATGCGGTCTTAGCCTCTCTGGTGTCAACACTCTGTCTTATTTTGGATTTTTTTTTTTTTTTTTCCAAAATCAGACTTGACACCAGAGAGGCTGAATACCGCACTGAGTCAATGCGGTCTTAGCCTCTCTGGTGTCAACACTCTGTCTTATTTTGGATTTTTTTTTTTTTTTTTCCAAAATCAGACTTGACACCAGAGAGGCTGAATACCGCACTGAGTCAATGCGGTCTTAGCCTCTCTGGTGTCAACACTCTGTCTGATTTTGGATTTTTTTTTTTTTTTTTTCAAAATCAGACTTGACACCAGAGAGGCTGAATACCGCACTGAGTCAATGCGGTCTTAGCCTCTCTGGTGTCAACACTCTGTCTGATTTTGGATTTTTTTTTTTTTTTTTTTCAAAAATCAGAGTTGACACCAGAGTAGCTGAATACCGCACTGAGTCAATGCGGTCTTAGCCTCTCTGGTCTCAACACTCTGTCTGATTTTGGATTTTTTTTTTTTTTTTCCAAAATCAGACTTGACACCAGAGAGGCTGAATACCGCACTGAGTCAATGCGGTCTTAGCCTCTCTGGTGTCAACACTCTGTCTGATTTTGGATTTTTTTTTTTTTTTCCAAAATCAGACTTGACACCAGAGAGGCTGAATACCGCACTGAGTCAATGCGGTCTTAGCCTCTCTGGTCTCAACACTCTGTCTGATTTTGGATTTTTTTTTTTTTTTTCCAAAATCAGACTTGACACCAGAGAGGCTGAATACCGTACTGAGTCAATGTGGTCTTAGCCTCTCTGGTCTCAACACTCTGTCTGATTTTGGATTTTTTTTTTTTTTTCCAAAATCAGACTTGACACCAGAGAGGCTGAATACCGCACTGAGTCAATGCGGTCTTAGCCTCTCTGGTGTCAACACTCTGTCTGATTTTGGATTTTTTTTTTTTTTTTTTCAAAATCAGACTTGACACCAGAGAGGCTGAATACCGCACTGAGTCAATGCGGTCTTAGCCTCTCTGGTCTCAACACTCTGTCTGATTTTGGATTTTTTTTTTTTTTCCAAAATCAGACTTGACACCAGAGAGGCTGAATACCGCACTGAGTCAATGCGGTCTTAGCCTCTCTGGTGTCAACACTCTGTCTGATTTTGGATTTTTTTTTTTTTTTCCAAAATCAGACTTGACACCAGAGAGGCTGAATACCGCACTGAGTCAATGCGGTCTTAGCCTCTCTGGTCTCAACACTCTGTCTGATTTTGGATTTTTTTTTTCTTTCCAAAATCAGACTTGACACCAGAGAGGCTGAATACCGCACTGAGTCAATGCGGTCTTAGCCTCTCTGGTGTCAACACTCTGTCTGATTTTGGATTTTTTTTTTTTTTTTTCCAAAATCAGACTTGACACCAGAGAGGCTGAATACCGCACTGAGTCAATGCGGTCTTAGCCTCTCTGGTGTGAACACTCTGTCTGATTTTGGATTTTTTTTTTTTTTTTTCCCCCAAAATCAGACTTGACACCAGAGAGGCTGAATACCGCACTGAGTCAATGCGGTCTTAGCCTCTCTGGTCTCAACACTCTGTCTGATTTTGGATTTTTTTTTTTTTTTTCCAAAATCAGACTTGACACCAGAGAGGCTGAATACCGCACTGAGTCAATGCGGTCTTAGCCTCTCTGGTCTCAACACTCTGTCTGATTTTGGATTTTTTTTTTTTTTTTTTCCAAAATCAGACTTGACACCAGAGAGGCTGAATACCGCACTGAGTCAATGCGGTCTTAGCCTCTCTGGTGTCAACACTCTGTCTGATTTTGGATTTTCTTTTTTTTTTTCCAAAATCAGACTTGACACCAGAGAGGCTGAATACCGCACTGAGTCAATGCGGTCTTAGCCTCTCTGGTCTCAACACTCTGTCTGATTTTGGATTTTCTTTTTTTTTTTTCCAAAATCAGACTTGACACCAGAGAGGCTGAATACCGCACTGAGTCAATGTGGTCTCAGCCTCTCTGGTCTCAACACTCTGTCTGATTTTGGATTTTTTTTTTTTTTTCCAAAATCAGACTTGACACCAGAGAGGCTGAATACCGCACTGAGTCAATGCGGTCTTAGCCTCTCTGGTGTCAACACTCTGTCTGATTTTGGATTTTTTTTTTTTTTTTTTCAAAATCAGACTTGACACCAGAGAGGCTGAATACCGCACTGAGTCAATGTGGTCTTAGCCTCTCTGGTCTCAACACTCTGTCTGATTTTGGATTTTTTTTTTTTTTCCAAAATCAGACTTGACACCAGAGAGGCTGAATACCGCACTGAGTCAATGCGGTCTTAGCCTCGCTGGTGTCAACACTGTCTGATTTTTGATTTTTTTTTTTTTTTTCCAAAATCAGAGTTGACACCAGAGAGGCTGAATACCGCACTGAGTCAATGCGGTCTTAGCCTCTCTGGTCTCAACACTCTGTCTGATTTTGGATTTTTTTTTTTTTTTTTCCAAAATCAGACTTGACACAAGAGAGGCTGAATACCGCACTGAGTCAATGCGGTCTTAGCCTCTCTGGTGTCAACACTCTGTCTGATTTTGGATTTTTTTTTTTTTTTTCCAAAATCAGACTTGACACCAGAGAGGCTGAATACCGCACTGAGTCAATGCGGTCTTAGCCTCTCTGGTCTCAACACTCTGTCTGATTTTGGATTTTTTTTTTTTTTTTTCCAAAATCAGACTTGACACCAGAGAGGCTGAATACCGCACTGAGTCAATGCGGTCTTAGCCTCTCTGGTGTCAACACTCTGTCTGATTTTGGATTTTTTTTTTTTTTTTCCAAAATCAGACTTGACACCAGAGAGGCTGAATACCGCACTGAGTCAATGCGGTCTTAGCCTCTCTGGTCTCAACACTCTGTCTGATTTTGGATTTTTTTTTTTTTTTTTCCAAAATCAGACTTGACACCAGAGAGGCTGAATACCGCACTGAGTCAATGCGGTCTTAGCCTCTCTGGTGTCAACACTCTGTCTGATTTTGGATTTTTTTTTTTTTTTCCAAAATCAGACTTGACACCAGAGAGGCTGAATACCGCACTGAGTCAATGCGGTCTTAGCCTCTCTGGTCTCAACACTCTGTCTGATTTTGGATTTTTTTTTTTTTTTTTTCCAAAATCAGACTTGACACCAGAGTGGCTGAATACCGCACTGAGTCAATGCGGTCTTAGCCTCTCTGGTGTCAACACTCTGTCTGATTTTGGATTTTTTTTTTTTTTTTCCAAAATCAGACTTGACACCAGAGAGGTTGAATACCGCACTGAGTCAATGCGGTCTTAGCCTCTCTGGTGTCAACACTCTGTCTGATTTTGGATTTTTTTTTTTTTTTCCAAAATCAGACTTGACACTAGAGAGGCTGAATACCGCACTGAGTCAATGCGGTCTTAGCCTCTCTGGACTCAACACTCTGTCTGATTTTGGATTTTTTTTTTTTTTTTTCCAAAATCAGACTTGACACCAGAGAGGCTGAATACCGCACTGAGTCAATGCGGTCTTAGCCTCTCTGGTGTCAACACTCTGTCTGATTTTGGATTTTTTTTTTTTTTTTCCAAAATCAGACTTGACACCAGAGAGGCTGAATACCGCACTGAGTCAATGCGGTCTTAGCCTCTCTGGTCTCAACACTCTGTCTGATTTTGGATTTTTTTTTTTTTTTCCAAAATCAGACTTGACACCAGAGAGGCTGAATACCGCACTGAGTCAATGCGGTCTTAGCCTCTCTGGTGTCAACACTCTGTCTGATTTTGGATTTTTTTTTTTTTTTTTCCAAAATCAGACTTGACACCAGAGAGGCTGAATACCGCACTGAGTCAATGCGGTCTTAGCCTCTCTGGTGTCAACACTGTCTGATTTTGGATTTTTTTTTTTTTTTTCTCCCCAAAATCAGACTTGACACCAGAGAGGCTGAATACCGCACTGAGTCAATGCGGTCTTAGCCTCTCTGGTCTCAACACTCTGTCTGATTTTGGATTTTTTTTTTTTTTTTTTTTTCCAAAATCAGACTTGACACCAGAGTGGCTGAATACCGCACTGAGTCAATGCGGTCTTAGCCTCTCTGGTGTCAACACTCTGTCTGATTTTGGATTTTTTTTTTTTTTCCAAAATCAGACTTGACACCAGAGAGGTTGAATACCGCACTGAATCAATGCGGTCTTAGCCTCTCTGGTGTCAACACTCTGTCTGATTTTGGATTTTTTTTTTTTTTTCCAAAATCAGACTTGACACCAGAGAGGCTGAATACCGCACTGAGTCAATGCGGTCTTAGCCTCTCTGGTCTCAACACTCTGTCTGATTTTGGATTTTTTTTTTTTTTTTTCCAAAATCAGACTTGACACCAGAGAGGCTGAATACCGCACTGAGTCAATGCGGTCTTAGCCTCTCTGGTGTCAACACTCTGTCTGATTTTGGATTTTTTTTTTTTTCTTCAAAATCAGACTTGACACCAGAGAGGCTGAATACCGCACTGAGTCAATGCGGTCTTAGCCTCTCTGGTCTCAACACTCTGTCTGATTTTGGATTTTTTTTTTTTTTTTTCCAAAATCAGACTTGACACCAGAGAGGCTGAATACCGCACTGAGTCAATGCGGTCTTAGCCTCTCTGGTGTCAACACTCTGTCTGATTTTGGATTTTTTTTTTTTTTCCAAAATCAGACTTGACACCAGAGAGGCTGAATACCGCACTGAGTCAATGCGGTCTTAGCCTCTCTGGTCTCAACACTCTGTCTGATTTTGGATTTTTTTTTTTTTTTTTCCAAAATCAGACTTGACACCAGAGAGGTTGAA
Source organism: Poromitra crassiceps (assembly GCF_964638095.1). NCBI lineage: Eukaryota > Metazoa > Chordata > Actinopteri > Beryciformes > Melamphaidae > Poromitra > Poromitra crassiceps. The sequence continues at coordinate 120,527 of NW_028151981.1, forward strand.
TACCGCACTGAGTCAATGCGGTCTTAGCCTCTCTGGTGTCAACACTCTGTCTGATTTTGGATTTTTTTTTTTTTTTCCAAAATCAGACTTGACACCAGAGAGGCTGAATACCGCACTGAGTCAATGCGGTCTTAGCCTCTCTGGTCTCAACACTCTGTCTGATTTTGGATTTTTTTTTTTTTTTTTTTCCAAAATCAGACTTGACACCAGAGTGGCTGAATACCGCACTGAGTCAATGCGGTCTTAGCCTCTCTGGTGTCAACACTCTGTCTGATTTTGGATTTTTTTTTTTTTTTTCCAAAATCAGACTTGACACCAGAGAGGTTGAATACCGCACTGAGTCAATGCGGTCTTAGCCTCTCTGGTGTCAACACTCTGTCTGATTTTGGATTTTTTTTTTTTTTTCAAAAATCAGACTTGACACCAGAGAGGCTGAATACCGCACTGAGTCAATGCGGTCTTAGCCTCTCTGGTCTCAACACTCTGTCTGATTTTGGATTTTTTTTTTTTTTTTCCAAAATCAGACTTGACACCAGAGAGGCTGAATACCGCACTGAGTCAATGCGGTCTTAGCCTCTCTGGTCTCAACACTCTGTCTGATTTTGGATTTTTTTTTTTTTTTTTCCAAAATCAGACTTGACACCAGATAGGCTGAATACCGCACTGAGTCAATGCGGTCTTAGCCTCTCTGGTGTCAACACTCTGTCTGATTTTGGATTTTTTTTTTTTTTTTCCAAAATCAGACTTGACACCAGAGAGGCTGAATACCGCACTGAGTCAATGCGGTCTTAGCCTCTCCGGTCTCAACACTCTGTCTGATTTTGGATTTTTTTTTTTTTTTTTCCAAAATCAGACTTGACACCAGAGAGGCTGAATACCGCACTGAGTCAATGCGGTCTTAGCCTCTCTGGTGTCAACACTCTGTCTGATTTTGGATTTTTTTTTTTTTTCCAAAATCAGACTTGACACCAGAGAGGCTGAATACCGCACTGAGTCAATGCGGTCTTAGCCTCTCTGGTCTCAACACTCTGTCTGATTTTGGATTTTTTTTTTTTTTTTTTTCCAAAATCAGACTTGACACCAGAGTGGCTGAATACCGCACTGAGTCAATGCGGTCTTAGCCTCTCTGGTGTCAACACTCTGTCTGATTTTGGATTTTTTTTTTTTTTTCCAAAATCAGACTTGACACCAGAGAGGTTGAATACCGCACTGAGTCAATGCGGTCTTAGCCTCTCTGGTCTCAACACTCTGTCTGATTTTGGATTTTTTTTTTTTTTCCCAAAATCAGACTTGACACCAGAGAGGCTGAATACCGCACTGAGTCAATGCGGTCTTAGCCTCTCCGGTCTCAACACTCTGTCTGATTTTGGATTTTTTTTTTTTTTTTTCCAAAATCAGACTTGACACCAGAGAGGCTGAATACCGCACTGAGTCAATGCGGTCTTAGCCTCTCTGGTGTCAACACTCTGTCTGATTTTGGATTTTTTTTTTTTTTCCAAAATCAGACTTGACACCAGAGAGGCTGAATACCGCACTGAGTCAATGCGGTCTTAGCCTCTCTGGTCTCAACACTCTGTCTGATTTTGGATTTTTTTTTTTTTTTTTTTCCAAAATCAGACTTGACACCAGAGTGGCTGAATACCGCACTGAGTCAATGCGGTCTTAGCCTCTCTGGTGTCAACACTCTGTCTGATTTTGGATTTTTTTTTTTTTTTTCCAAAATCAGACTTGACACCAGAGAGGTTGAATACCGCACTGAGTCAATGCGGTCTTAGCCTCTCTGGTCTCAACACTCTGTCTGATTTTGGATTTTTTTTTTTTTTCCCAAAATCAGACTTGACACCAGAGAGGCTGAATACCGCACTGAGTCAATGCGGCCTTAGCCTCTCTGGTCTCAACACTCTGTCTGATTTTGGATTTTTTTTTTTTTCCCCAAAATCAGACTTGACACCAGAGAGGCTGAATACCGCACTGAGTCAATGCGGTCTTAGCCTCTCTGGTCTCAACACTCTGTCTGATTTTGGATTTTTTTTTTTTTTCCCAAAATCAGACTTGACACCAGAGAGGCTGAATACCGCACTGAGTCAATGCGGTCTTAGCCTCTCTGGTCTCAACACTCTGTCTGATTTTGGATTTTTTTTTTTTTCCCAAAATCAGACTTGACACCAGAGAGGCTGAATACCGCACTGAGTCAATGCGGTCTTAGCCTCTCTGGTCTCAACACTCTGTCTGATTTTGGATTTTTTTTTTTTTCCCAAAATCAGACTTGACACCAGAGAGGCTGAATACCGCACTGAGTCAATGCCATCTTAGCCTCTCTGGTCTCAACACTCTGTCTGATTTTGGATTTTTTTTTTTTCCCCTTAAATCAGAGTATTGACACCAGAGAGGCTGAATACCGCACTGAGTCAATGCGGTCTTAGCCTCTCTGGTCTCAACACTCTGTCTGATTTTGGATTTTTTGTTTTTTTCCCCCAAAATCAGAGTATTGACACCAGAGAGGCTGAATACCGCACTGAGTCAATGCGGTCTTAGCCTCTCTGGTCTCAGCACTCTGTCTGATTTTGGATTTTTTTTTTTTTCCCCAAAATCAGACTTGACACCAGAGAGGCTGAATACCGCACTGAGTCAATGCGGTCTTAGCCTCTCTGGTCTCAACACTCTGTCTGATTTTGGATTTTATTTTTTTTCCCAAAATCAGACTTGACACCAGAGAGGCTGAATACCGCACTGAGTCAATGCGGTCTTAGCCTCTCTGGTCTCAACACTCTGTCTGATTTTGGATTTTTTTGTTTTTTTCCCCCAAAATCAGAGTATTGACACCAGAGAGGCTGAATACCGCACTGAGTCAATGCGGTCTTAGCCTCTCTGGTCTCAACACTCTGTCTGATTTTGGATTTTTTTTTTTTTCCCAAAATCAGACTTGACACCAGAGAGGCTGAATACCGCACTGAGTCAATGCGGTCTTAGCCTCTCTGGTCTCAACACTCTGTCTGATTTTGGATTTTTTTTTTTTTCCCAAAATCAGACTTGACACCAGAGAGGCTGAATACCGCACTGAGTCAATGCGGTCTTAGCCTCTCTGGTCTCAACACTCTGTCTGATTTTGGATTTTTTTTTTCTTTTTCCCAAAATCAGACTTGACACCAGAGAGGCTGAATACCGCACTGAGTCAATGCGGTCTTAGCCTCTCTGGTCTCAGCACTCTGTCTGATTTTGGATTTTTTTTTTTTTCCCCAAAATCAGACTTGACACCAGAGAGGCTGAATACCGCACTGAGTCAATGCAGTCTTAGCCTCTCTGGTCTCAACACTCTGTCTGATTTTGGATTTTTTTTTTTTTCCCAAAATCAGACTTGACACCAGAGAGGCTGAATACCGCACTGAGTCAATGCGGTCTTAGCCTCTCTGGTCTCAACACTCTGTCTGATTTTGGATTTTTTTGTTTTTTTCCCCCAAAATCAGAGTATTGACACCAGAGAGGCTGAATACCGCACTGAGTCAATGCGGTCTTAGCCTCTCTGGTCTCAACACTCTGTCTGATTTTGGATTTTTTTTTTTTTCCCAAAATCAGACTTGACACCAGAGAGGCTGAATACCGCACTGAGTCAATGCGGTCTTAGCCTCTCTGGTCTCAACACTCTGTCTGATTTTGGATTTTTTTTTTTTTTTTTTCCAAAATCAGACTTGACACCAGAGTGGCTGAATACCGCACTGAGTCAATGCGGTCTTAGCCTCTCTGGTGTCAACACTCTGTCTGATTTTGGATTTTTTTTTTTTTTTTCCAAAATCAGACTTGACACCAGAGAGGTTGAATACCGCACTGAGTCAATGCGGTCTTAGCCTCTCTGGTGTCAACACTCTGTCTGATTTTGGATTTTTTTTTTTTTTCCAAAATCAGACTTGACACCAGAGAGGCTGAATACCGCACTGAGTCAATGTGGTCTTAGCCTCTCTGGTCTCAACACTCTGTCTGATTTTGGATTTTTTTTTTTTTTTCCAAAATCAGACTTGACACCAGAGAGGCTGAATACCGCACTGAGTCAATGCGGTCTTAGCCTCTCTGGTCTCAACACTCTGTCTGATTTTGGATTTTTTTTTTTTTTTTTCCAAAATCAGACTTGACACCAGAGAGGCTGAATACCGCACTGAGTCAATGCGGTCTTAGCCTCTCTGGTCTCAACACTCTGTCTGATTTTGGATTTTTTTTTTTTTCCCAAAATCAGACTTGACACCAGAGAGGCTGAATACCGCACTGAGTCAATGCGGTCTTAGCCTCTCTGGTCTCAACACTCTGTCTGATTTTGGATTTTTTTTTTTTTCCCAAAATCAGACTTGACACCAGAGAGGCTGAATACCGCACTGAGTCAATGCGATCTTAGCCTCTCTGGTCTCAACACTCTGTCTGATTTTGGATTTTTTTTTTTTCCCCTTAAATCAGAGTATTGACACCAGAGAGGCTGAATACCGCACTGAGTCAATGCGGTCTTAGCCTCTCTGGTCTCAACACTCTGTCTGATTTTGGATTTTTTGTTTTTTTCCCCCAAAATCAGAGTATTGACACCAGAGAGGCTGAATACCGCACTGAGTCAATGCGGTCTTAGCCTCTCTGGTCTCAGCACTCTGTCTGATTTTGGATTTTTTTTTTTTTCCCCAAAATCAGACTTGACACCAGAGAGGCTGAATACCGCACTGAGTCAATGCGGTCTTAGCCTCTCTGGTCTCAACACTCTGTCTGATTTTGGATTTTATTTTTTTTCCCAAAATCAGACTTGACACCAGAGAGGCTGAATACCGCACTGAGTCAATGCGGTCTTAGCCTCTCTGGTCTCAACACTCTGTCTGATTTTGGATTTTTTTGTTTTTTTCCCCCAAAATCAGAGTATTGACACCAGAGAGGCTGAATACCGCACTGAGTCAATGCGGTCTTAGCCTCTCTGGTCTCAACACTCTGTCTGATTTTGGATTTTTTTTTTTTTCCCAAAATCAGACTTGACACCAGAGAGGCTGAATACCGCACTGAGTCAATGCGGTCTTAGCCTCTCTGGTCTCAACACTCTGTCTGATTTTGGATTTTTTTTTTTTTCCCAAAATCAGACTTGACACCAGAGAGGCTGAATACCGCACTGAGTCAATGCGGTGTTAGCCTCTCTGGTCTCAACACTCTGTCTGATTTTGGATTTTTTTTTTCTTTTTCCCAAAATCAGACTTGACACCAGAGAGGCTGAATACCGCACTGAGTCAATGCGGTCTTAGCCTCTCTGGTCTCAGCACTCTGTCTGATTTTGGATTTTTTTTTTTTTCCCCAAAATCAGACTTGACACCAGAGAGGCTGAATACCGCACTGAGTCAATGCGGTCTTAGCCTCTCTGGTCTCAACACTCTGTCTGATTTTGGATTTTTTTTTTTTTCCCAAAATCAGACTTGACACCAGAGAGGCTGAATACCGCACTGAGTCAATGCGGTCTTAGCCTCTCTGGTCTCAACACTCTGTCTGATTTTGGATTTTTTTGTTTTTTTCCCCCAAAATCAGAGTATTGACACCAGAGAGGCTGAATACCGCACTGAGTCAATGCGGTCTTAGCCTCTCTGGTCTCAACACTCTGTCTGATTTTGGATTTTTTTTTTTTCCCAAAATCAGACTTGACACCAGAGAGGCTGAATACCGAACTGAGTCAATGCGGTCTTAGCCTCTCTGGTCTCAACACTCTGTCTGATTTTGGATTTTTTTTTTTTTTTTTTTCCAAAATCAGACTTGACACCAGAGTGGCTGAATACCGCACTGAGTCAATGCGGTCTTAGCCTCTCTGGTGTCAACACTCTGTCTGATTTTGGATTTTTTTTTTTTTTTTCCAAAATCAGACTTGACACCAGAGAGGTTGAATACCGCACTGAGTCAATGCGGTCTTAGCCTCTCTGGTGTCAACACTCTGTCTGATTTTGGATTTTTTTTTTTTTTCCAAAATCAGACTTGACACCAGAGAGGCTGAATACCGCACTGAGTCAATGTGGTCTTAGCCTCTCTGGTCTCAACACTCTGTCTGATTTTGGATTTTTTTTTTTTTTTCCAAAATCAGACTTGACACCAGAGAGGCTGAATACCGCACTGAGTCAATGCGGTCTTAGCCTCTCTGGTCTCAACACTCTGTCTGATTTTGGATTTTTTTTTTTTTTTTCCAAAATCAGACTTGACACCAGAGAGGCTGAATACCGCACTGAGTCAATGCGGTCTTAGCCTCTCTGGTGTCAACACTCTGTCTGATTTTGGATTTTTTTTTTTTTTTTCCAAAATCAGACTTGACACCAGAGAGGCTGAATACCGCACTGAGTCAATGCGGTCTTAGCCTCTCTGGTCTCAACACTCTGTCTGATTTTGGATTTTTTTTTTTTTTTTTCCAAAATCAGACTTGACACCAGAGAGGCTGAATACCGCACTGAGTCAATGCGGTCTTAGCCTCTCTGGTCTCAACACTCTGTCTGATTTTGGATTTTTTTTTTTTTTTTTTTCCAAAATCAGACTTGACACCAGAGTGGCTGAATACCGCACTGAGTCAATGCGGTCTTAGCCTCTCTGGTGTCAACACTCTGTCTGATTTTGGATTTTTTTTTTTTTTTCCAAAATCAGACTTGACACCAGAGAGGTTGAATACCGCACTGAGTCAATGCGGTCTTAGCCTCTCTGGTCTCAACACTCTGTCTGATTTTGGATTTTTTTTTTTTTTCCCAAAATCAGACTTGACACCAGAGAGGCTGAATACCGCACTGAGTCAATGCGGTCTTAGCCTCTCTGGTCTCAACACTGTCTGATTTTGGATTTTTTTTTTTTTCCCCAAAATCAGACTTGACACCAGAGAGGCTGAATACCGCACTGAGTCAATGCGGTCTTAGCCTCTCTGGTCTCAACACTCTGTCTGATTTTGGATTTTTTTTTTTTTTCCCAAAATCAGACTTGACACCAGAGAGGCTGAATACCGCACTGAGTCAATGCGGTCTTAGCCTCTCTGGTCTCAACACTCTGTCTGATTTTGGATTTTTTTTTTTTTCCCAAAATCAGACTTGACACCAGAGAGGCTGAATACCGCACTGAGTCAATGCGGTCTTAGCCTCTCTGGTCTCAACACTCTGTCTGATTTTGGATTTTTTTTTTTTTTCCCAAAATCAGACTTGACACCAGAGAGGCTGAATACCGCACTGAGTCAATGCGATCTTAGCCTCTCTGGTCTCAACACTCTGTCTGATTTTGGATTTTTTTTTTTTCCCCTTAAATCAGAGTATTGACACCAGAGAGGCTGAATACCGCACTGAGTCAATGCGGTCTTAGCCTCTCTGGTCTCAACACTCTGTCTGATTTTGGATTTTTTGTTTTTTTCCCCCAAAATCAGAGTATTGACACCAGAGAGGCTGAATACCGCACTGAGTCAATGCGGTCTTAGCCTCTCTGGTCTCAGCACTCTGTCTGATTTTGGATTTTTTTTTTTTTCCCCAAAATCAGACTTGACACCAGAGAGGCTGAATACCGCACTGAGTCAATGCGGTCTTAGCCTCTCTGGTCTCAACACTCTGTCTGATTTTGGATTTTATTTTTTTTCCCAAAATCAGACTTGACACCAGAGAGGCTGAATACCGCACTGAGTCAATGCGGTCTTAGCCTCTCTGGTCTCAACACTCTGTCTGATTTTGGATTTTTTTGTTTTTTTCCCCCAAAATCAGAGTATTGACACCAGAGAGGCTGAATACCGCACTGAGTCAATGCGGTCTTAGCCTCTCTGGTCTCAACACTCTGTCTGATTTTGGATTTTTTTTTTTTTCCCAAAATCAGACTTGACACCAGAGAGGCTGAATACCGCACTGAGTCAATGCGGTCTTAGCCTCTCTGGTCTCAACACTCTGTCTGATTTTGGATTTTTTTTTTTTTCCCAAAATCAGACTTGACACCAGAGAGGCTGAATACCGCACTGAGTCAATGCGGTCTTAGCCTCTCTGGTCTCAACACTCTGTCTGATTTTGGATTTTTTTTCTTTTTTTCCCAAAATCAGACTTGACACCAGAGAGGCTGAATACCGCACTGAGTCAATGCGGTCTTAGCCTCTCTGGTCTCAGCACTCTGTCTGATTTTGGATTTTTTTTTTCTTTCCCCAAAATCAGACTTGACACCAGAGAGGCTGAATACCGCACTGAGTCAATGCGGTCTTAGCCTCTCTGGTCTCAACACTCTGTCTGATTTTGGATTTTTTTTTTTTTCCAAAAATCAGACTTGACACCAGAGAGGCTGAATACCGCACTGAGTCAATGCGGTCTTAGCCTCTCTGGTCTCAACACTCTGTCTGATTTTGGATTTTTTTGTTTTTTTCCCCCAAAATCAGAGTATTGACACCAGAGAGGCTGAATACCGCACTGAGTCAATGCGGTCTTAGCCTCTCTGGTCTCAACACTCTGTCTGATTTTGGATTTTTTTTTTTTTCCCAAAATCAGACTTGACACCAGAGAGGCTGAATACCGCACTGAGTCAATGCGGTCTTAGCCTCTCTGGTCTCAACACTCTGTCTGATTTTGGATTTTTTTTTTTTTTTTTCCCAAAATCAGACTTGACACCAGAGTGGCTGAATACCGCACTGAGTCAATGCGGTCTTAGCCTCTCTGGTGTCAACACTCTGTCTGATTTTGGATTTTTTTTTTTTTTTTCCAAAATCAGACTTGACACCAGAGAGGTTGAATACCGCACTGAGTCAATGCGGTCTTAGCCTCTCTGGTGTCAACACTCTGTCTGATTTTGGATTTTTTTTTTTTTCCCAAAATCAGACTTGACACCAGAGAGGCTGAATACCGCACTGAGTCAATGCGGTCTTAGCCTCTCTGGTCTCAACACTCTGTCTGATTTTGGATTTTTTTTTTTTTTTCCAAAATCAGACTTGACACCAGAGAGGCTGAATACCGCACTGAGTCAATGCGGTCTTAGCCTCTCTGGTCTCAACACTCTGTCTGATTTTGGATTTTTTTTTTTTTTTTTCCAAAATCAGACTTGACACCAGAGAGGCTGAATACCGCACTGAGTCAATGCGGTCTTAGCCTCTCTGGTGTCAACACTCTGTCTGATTTTGGATTTTTTTTTTTTTTTTCCAAAATCAGACTTGACACCAGAGAGGCTGAATACCGCACTGAGTCAATGCGGTCTTAGCCTCTCTGGTCTCAACACTCTGTCTGATTTTGGATTTTTTTTTTTTTTTTTCCAAAATCAGACTTGACACCAGAGAGGCTGAATACCGCACTGAGTCAATGCGGTCTTAGCCTCTCTGGTGTCAACACTCTGTCTGATTTTGGATTTTTTTTTTTTTTCCAAAATCAGACTTGACACCAGAGAGGCTGAATACCGCACTGAGTCAATGCGGTCTTAGCCTCTCTGGTCTCAACACTCTGTCTGATTTTGGATTTTTTTTTTTTTTTTTTTCCAAAATCAGACTTGACACCAGAGTGGCTGAATACCGCACTGAGTCAATGCGGTCTTAGCCTCTCTGGTCTCAACACTCTGTCTGATTTTGGATTTTTTTTTTTTTTTTTTTCCAAAATCAGACTTGACACCAGAGTGGCTGAATACCGCACTGAGTCAATGCGGTCTTAGCCTCTCTGGTGTCAACACTCTGTCTGATTTTGGATTTTTTTTTTTTTTTCCAAAATCAGACTTGACACCAGAGAGGTTGAATACCGCACTGAGTCAATGCGGTCTTAGCCTCTCTGGTCTCAACACTCTGTCTGATTTTGGATTTTTTTTTTTTTTTCCAAAATCAGACTTGACACCAGAGAGGCTGAATACCGCACTGAGTCAATGCGGTCTTAGCCTCTCTGGTCTCAACACTCTGTCTGATTTTGGATTTTTTTTTTTTTTTTTCCAAAATCAGACTTGACACCAGAGAGGCTGAATACCGCACTGAGTCAATGCGGTCTTAGCCTCTCTGGTGTCAACACTCTGTCTGATTTTGGATTTTTTTTTTTTTTTTCCAAAATCAGACTTGACACCAGAGAGGCTGAATACCGCACTGAGTCAATGCGGTCTTAGCCTCTCTGGTCTCAACACTCTGTCTGATTTTGGATTTTTTTTTTTTTTTTTCCAAAATCAGACTTGACACCAGAGAGGCTGAATACCGCACTGAGTCAATGCGGTCTTAGCCTCTCTGGTGTCAACACTCTGTCTGATTTTGGATTTTTTTTTTTTTTCCAAAATCAGACTTGACACCAGAGAGGCTGAATACCGCACTGAGTCAATGCGGTCTTAGCCTCTCTGGTCTCAACACTCTGTCTGATTTTGGATTTTTTTTTTTTTTTTTTCCAAAATCAGACTTGACACCAGAGTGGCTGAATACCGCACTGAGTCAATGCGGTCTTAGCCTCTCTGGTGTCAACACTCTGTCTGATTTTGGATTTTTTTTTTTTTTTCCAAAATCAGACTTGACACCAGAGAGGTTGAATACCGCACTGAGTCAATGCGGTCTTAGCCTCTCTGGTCTCAACACTCTGTCTGATTTTGGATTTTTTTTTTTTTCCCAAAATCAGACTTGACACCAGAGAGGCTGAATACCGCACTGAGTCAATGCGATCTTAGCCTCTCTGGTCTCAACACTCTGTCTGATTTTGGATTTTTTTTTTCCCCCCTTAAATCAGAGTATTGACACCAGAGAGGCTGAATACCGCACTGAGTCAATGCGGTCTTAGCCTCTCTGGTCTCAACACTCTGTCTGATTTTGGATTTTTTGTTTTTTTCCCCCAAAATCAGAGTATTGACACCAGAGAGGCTGAATACCGCACTGAGTCAATGCGGTCTTAGCCTCTCTGGTCTCAGCACTCTGTCTGATTTTGGATTTTTTTTTTTTCCCCCAAAATCAGACTTGACACCAGAGAGGCTGAATACCGCACTGAGTCAATGCGGTCTTAGCCTCTCTGGTCTCAACACTCTGTCTGATTTTGGATTTTATTTTTTTTCCCAAAATCAGACTTGACACCAGAGAGGCTGAATACTGCACTGAGTCAATGCGGTCTTAGCCTCTCTGGTCTCAACACTCTGTCTGATTTTGGATTTTTTTGTTTTTTTCCCCCAAAATCAGAGTATTGACACCAGAGAGGCTGAATACCGCACTGAGTCAATGCGGTCTTAGCCTCTCTGGTCTCAACACTCTGTCTGATTTTGGATTTTTTTTTTTTTCCCAAAATCAGACTTGACACCAGAGAGGCTGAATACCGCACTGAGTCAATGCGGTCTTAGCCTCTCTGGTCTCAACACTCTGTCTGATTTTGGATTTTTTTTTTTTTCCCAAAATCAGACTTGACACCAGAGAGGCTGAATACCGCACTGAGTCAATGCGGTCTTAGCCTCTCTGGTCTCAACACTCTGTCTGATTTTGGATTTTTTTTTTTTTCCCCAAAATCAGACTTGACACCAGAGAGGCTGAATACCGCACTGAGTCAATGCGGTCTTAGCCTCTCTGGTCTCAACACTCTGTCTGATTTTGGATTTTTTTTTTTTTCCCAAAATCAGACTTGACACCAGAGAGGCTGAATACCGCACTGAGTCAATGCGGTCTTAGCCTCTCTGGTCTCAACACTCTGTCTGATTTTGGATTTTTTTGTTTTTTTCCCCCAAAATCAGAGTATTGACACCAGAGAGGCTGAATACCGCACTGAGTCAATGCGGTCTTAGCCTCTCTGGTCTCAGCACTCTGTCTGATTTTGGATTTTTTTTTTTTTCCCCCAAAATCAGACTTGACACCAGAGAGGCTGAATACCGCACTGAGTCAATGCGGTCTTAGCCTCTCTGGTCTCAACACTCTGTCTGATTTTGGATTTTATTTTTTTTCCCAAAATCAGACTTGACACCAGAGAGGCTGAATACCGCACTGAGTCAATGCGGTCTTAGCCTCTCTGGTCTCAACACTCTGTCTGATTTTGGATTTTTTTGTTTTTTTCCCCCAAAATCAGAGTATTGACACCAGAGAGGCTGAATACCGCACTGAGTCAATGCGGTCTTAGCCTCTCTGGTCTCAACACTCTGTCTGATTTTGGATTTTTTTTTTTTTCCCAAAATCAGACTTGACACCAGAGAGGCTGAATACCGCACTGAGTCAATGCGGTCTTAGCCTCTCTGGTCTCAACACTCTGTCTGATTTTGGATTTTTTTTTTTTTCCCAAAATCAGACTTGACACCAGAGAGGCTGAATACCGCACTGAGTCAATGCGGTCTTAGCCTCTCTGGTCTCAACACTCTGTCTGATTTTGGATTTTTTTTTTTTTTTCCCAAAATCAGACTTGACACCAGAGAGGCTGAATACCGCACTGAGTCAATGCGGTCTTAGCCTCTCTGGTCTCAGCACTCTGTCTGATTTTGGATTTTTTTTTTTTTCCCCAAAATCAGACTTGACACCAGAGAGGCTGAATACCGCACTGAGTCAATGCGGTCTTAGCCTCTCTGGTCTCAACACTCTGTCTGATTTTGGATTTTTTTTTTTTTCCCAAAATCAGACTTGACACCAGAGAGGCTGAATACCGCACTGAGTCAATGCGGTCTTAGCCTCTCTGGTCTCAACACTCTGTCTGATTTTGGATTTTTTTGTTTTTTTCCCCCAAAATCAGAGTATTGACACCAGAGAGGCTGAATACCGCACTGAGTCAATGCGGTCTTAGCCTTTCTGGTCTCAACACTCTGTCTGATTTTGGATTTTTTTTTTTTTCCCAAAATCAGACTTGACACCAGAGAGGCTGAATACCGCACTGAGTCAATGCGGTCTTAGCCTCTCTGGTCTCAACACTCTGTCTGATTTTGGATTTTTTTTTTTTTTTTTTTCCAAAATCAGACTTGACACCAGAGTGGCTGAATACCGCACTGAGTCAATGCGGTCTTAGCCTCTCTGGTGTCAACACTCTGTCTGATTTTGGATTTTTTTTTTTTTTTTCCAAAATCAGACTTGACACCAGAGAGGTTGAATACCGCACTGAGTCAATGCGGTCTTAGCCTCTCTGGTGTCAACACTCTGTCTGATTTTGGATTTTTTTTTTTTTTCCAAAATCAGACTTGACACCAGAGAGGCTGAATACCGCACTGAGTCAATGTGGTCTTAGCCTCTCTGGTCTCAACACTCTGTCTGATTTTGGATTTTTTTTTTTTTTTCCAAAATCAGACTTGACACCAGAGAGGCTGAATACCGCACTGAGTCAATGCGGTCTTAGCCTCTCTGGTCTCAACACTCTGTCTGATTTTGGATTTTTTTTTTTTTTTTTCCAAAATCAGACTTGACACCAGAGAGGCTGAATACCGCACTGAGTCAATGCGGTCTTAGCCTCTCTGGTGTCAACACTCTGTCTGATTTTGGATTTTTTTTTTTTTTTCCAAAATCAGACTTGACACCAGAGAGGCTGAATACCGCACTGAGTCAATGCGGTCTTAGCCTCTCTGGTCTCAACACTCTGTCTGATTTTGGATTTTTTTTTTTTTTTTTCCAAAATCAGACTTGACACCAGAGAGGCTGAATACCGCACTGAGTCAATGCGGTCTTAGCCTCTCTGGTGTCAACACTCTGTCTGATTTTGGATTTTTTTTTTTTTTCCAAAATCAGACTTGACACCAGAGAGGCTGAATACCGCACTGAGTCAATGCGGTCTTAGCCTCTCTGGTCTCAACACTCTGTCTGATTTTGGATTTTTTTTTTTTTTTTTTCCAAAATCAGACTTGACACCAGAGTGGCTGAATACCGCACTGAGTCAATGCGGTCTTAGCCTCTCTGGTGTCAACACTCTGTCTGATTTTGGATTTTTTTTTTTTTTTCCAAAATCAGACTTGACACCAGAGAGGTTGAATACCGCACTGAGTCAATGCGGTCTTAGCCTCTCTGGTCTCAACACTCTGTCTGATTTTGGATTTTTTTTTTTTTCCCAAAATCAGACTTGACACCAGAGAGGCTGAATACCGCACTGAGTCAATGCGGTCTTAGCCTCTCTGGTCTCAACACTCTGTCTGATTTTGGATTTTTTTGTTTTTTTCCCCCAAAATCAGAGTATTGACACCAGAGAGGCTGAATACCGCACTGAGTCAATGCGGTCTTAGCCTCTCTGGTCTCAACACTCTGTCTGATTTTGGATTTTTTTTTTTTTTCCCAAAATCAGACTTGACACCAGAGAGGCTGAATACCGCACTGAGTCAATGCGGTCTTAGCCTCTCTGGTCTCAACACTCTGTCTGATTTTGGATTTTTTTTTTTTTTTTTTTCCAAAATCAGACTTGACACCAGAGTGGCTGAATACCGCACTGAGTCAATGCGGTCTTAGCCTCTCTGGTGTCAACACTCTGTCTGATTTTGGATTTTTTTTTTTTTTTTCCAAAATCAGACTTGACACCAGAGAGGTTGAATACCGCACTGAGTCAATGCGGTCTTAGCCTCTCTGGTGTCAACACTCTGTCTGATTTTGGATTTTTTTTTTTTTTTCCAAAATCAGACTTGACACCAGAGAGGCTGAATACCGCACTGAGTCAATGTGGTCTTAGCCTCTCTGGTCTCAACACTCTGTCTGATTTTGGATTTTTTTTTTTTTTTCCAAAATCAGACTTGACACCAGAGAGGCTGAATACCGCACTGAGTCAATGCGGTCTTAGCCTCTCTGGTCTCAACACTCTGTCTGATTTTGGATTTTTTTTTTTTTTTTTCCAAAATCAGACTTGACACCAGAGAGGCTGAATACCGCACTGAGTCAATGCGGTCTTAGCCTCTCTGGTGTCAACACTCTGTCTGATTTTGGATTTTTTTTTTTTTTTCCAAAATCAGACTTGACACCAGAGAGGCTGAATACCGCACTGAGTCAATGCGGTCTTAGCCTCTCTGGTCTCAACACTCTGTCTGATTTTGGATTTTTTTTTTTTTTTTTCCAAAATCAGACTTGACACCAGAGAGGCTGAATACCGCACTGAGTCAATGCGGTCTTAGCCTCTCTGGTGTCAACACTCTGTCTGATTTTGGATTTTTTTTTTTTTTCCAAAATCAGACTTGACACCAGAGAGGCTGAATACCGCACTGAGTCAATGCGGTCTTAGCCTCTCTGGTCTCAACACTCTGTCTGATTTTGGATTTTTTTTTTTTTTTTTTTCCAAAATCAGACTTGACACCAGAGTGGCTGAATACCGCACTGAGTCAATGCGGTCTTAGCCTCTCTGGTGTCAACACTCTGTCTGATTTTGGATTTTTTTTTTTTTTTCCAAAATCAGACTTGACACCAGAGAGGTTGAATACCGCACTGAGTCAATGCGGTCTTAGCCTCTCTGGTCTCAACACTCTGTCTGATTTTGGATTTTTTTTTTTTTTCCCAAAATCAGACTTGACACCAGAGAGGCTGAATACCGCACTGAGTCAATGCGGTCTTAGCCTCTCTGGTCTCAGCACTCTGTCTGATTTTGGATTTTTTTTTTTTCCCCAAAATCAGACTTGACACCAGAGAGGCTGAATACCGCACTGAGTCAATGCGGTCTTAGCCTCTCTGGTCTCAACACTCTGTCTGATTTTGGATTTTTTTTTTTTTTCCAAAAATCAGACTTGACACCAGAGAGGCTGAATACCGCACTGAGTCAATGCGGTCTTAGCCTCTCTGGTCTCAACACTCTGTCTGATTTTGGATTTTTTTGTTTTTTTCCCCCAAAATCAGAGTATTGACACCAGAGAGGCTGAATACCGCACTGAGTCAATGCGGTCTTAGCCTCTCTGGTCTCAACACTCTGTCTGATTTTGGATTTTTTTTTTTTCTCCCAAAATCAGACTTGACACCAGAGAGGCTGAATACCGCACTGAGTCAATGCGGTCTTAGCCTCTCTGGTCTCAACACTCTGTCTGATTTTGGATTTTTTTTTTTTTTTTTTCCAAAATCAGACTTGACACCAGAGTGGCTGAATACCGCACTGAGTCAATGCGGTCTTAGCCTCTCTGGTGTCAACACTCTGTCTGATTTTGGATTTTTTTTTTTTTTTTCCAAAATCAGACTTGACACCAGAGAGGTTGAATACCGCACTGAGTCAATGCGGTCTTAGCCTCTCTGGTGTCAACACTCTGTCTGATTTTGGATTTTTTTTTTTTTTCCCAAAATCAGACTTGACACCAGAGAGGCTGAATACCGCACTGAGTCAATGCGGTCTTAGCCTCTCTGGTCTCAACACTCTGTCTGATTTTGGATTTTTTTTTTTTTTCCAAAATCAGACTTGACACCAGAGAGGCTGAATACCGCACTGAGTCAATGCGGTCTTAGCCTCTCTGGTCTCAACACTCTGTCTGATTTTGGATTTTTTTTTTTTTTTTCCAAAATCAGACTTGACACCAGAGAGGCTGAATACCGCACTGAGTCAATGCGGTCTTAGCCTCTCTGGTGTCAACACTCTGTCTGATTTTGGATTTTTTTTTTTTTTTTCCAAAATCAGACTTGACACCAGAGAGGCTGAATACCGCACTGAGTCAATGCGGTCTTAGCCTCTCTGGTCTCAACACTCTGTCTGATTTTGGATTTTTTTTTTTTTTTTTCCAAAATCAGACTTGACACCAGAGAGGCTGAATACCGCACTGAGTCAATGCGGTCTTAGCCTCTCTGGTGTCAACACTCTGTCTGATTTTGGATTTTTTTTTTTTTTCCAAAATCAGACTTGACACCAGAGAGGCTGAATACCGCACTGAGTCAATGCGGTCTTAGCCTCTCTGGTCTCAACACTCTGTCTGATTTTGGATTTTTTTTTTTTTTTTTTTCCAAAATCAGACTTGACACCAGAGTGGCTGAATACCGCACTGAGTCAATGCGGTCTTAGCCTCTCTGGTGTCAACACTCTGTCTGATTTTGGATTTTTTTTTTTTTTTCCAAAATCAGACTTGACACCAGAGAGGTTGAATACCGCACTGAGTCAATGCGGTCTTAGCCTCTCTGGTCTCAACACTCTGTCTGATTTTGGATTTTTTTTTTTTTTCCCAAAATCAGACTTGACACCAGAGAGGCTGAATACCGCACTGAGTCAATGCGATCTTAGCCTCTCTGGTCTCAACACTCTGTCTGATTTTGGATTTATTTTTTTTCCCCTTAAATCAGAGTATTGACACCAGAGAGGCTGAATACCGCACTGAGTCAATGCGGTCTTAGCCTCTCTGGTCTCAACACTCTGTCTGATTTTGGATTTTTTGTTTTTTTCCCCCAAAATCAGAGTATTGACACCAGAGAGGCTGAATACCGCACTGAGTCAATGCGGTCTTAGCCTCTCTGGTCTCAGCACTCTGTCTGATTTTGGATTTTTTTTTTTTTCCCCAAAATCAGACTTGACACCAGAGAGGCTGAATACCGCACTGAGTCAATGCGGTCTTAGCCTCTCTGGTCTCAACACTCTGTCTGATTTTGGATTTTATTTTTTTTCCCAAAATCAGACTTGACACCAGAGAGGCTGAATACCGCACTGAGTCAATGCGGTCTTAGCCTCTCTGGTCTCAACACTCTGTCTGATTTTGGATTTTTTTGTTTTTTTCCCCCAAAATCAGAGTATTGACACCAGAGAGGCTGAATACCGCACTGAGTCAATGCGGTCTTAGCCTCTCTGGTCTCAACACTCTGTCTGATTTTGGATTTTTTTTTTTTTCCCAAAATCAGACTTGACACCAGAGAGGCTGAATACCGCACTGAGTCAATGCGGTCTTAGCCTCTCTGGTCTCAACACTCTGTCTGATTTTGGATTTTTTTTTTTTTCCCAAAATCAGACTTGACACCAGAGAGGCTGAATACCGCACTGAGTCAATGCGGTCTTAGCCTCTCTGGTCTCAACACTCTGTCTGATTTTGGATTTTTTTTTTTTTTTCCCAAAATCAGACTTGACACCAGAGAGGCTGAATACCGCACTGAGTCAATGCGGTCTTAGCCTCTCTGGTCTCAGCACTCTGTCTGATTTTGGATTTTTTTTTTTTTCCCCAAAATCAGACTTGACACCAGAGAGGCTGAATACCGCACTGAGTCAATGCGGTCTTAGCCTCTCTGGTCTCAACACTCTGTCTGATTTTGGATTTTTTTTTTTTTCCCAAAATCAGACTTGACACCAGAGAGGCTGAATACCGCACTGAGTCAATGCGGTCTTAGCCTCTCTGGTCTCAACACTCTGTCTGATTTTGGATTTTTTTGTTTTTTTCCCCCAAAATCAGAGTATTGACACCAGAGAGGCTGAATACCGCACTGAGTCAATGCGGTCTTAGCCTCTCTGGTCTCAACACTCTGTCTGATTTTGGATTTTTTTTTTTTTCCCAAAATCAGACTTGACACCAGAGAGGCTGAATACCGCACTGAGTCAATGCGGTCTTAGCCTCTCTGGTCTCAACACTCTGTCTGATTTTGGATTTTTTTTTTTTTTTTTTTCCAAAATCAGACTTGACACCAGAGTGGCTGAATACCGCACTGAGTCAATGCGGTCTTAGCCTCTCTGGTGTCAACACTCTGTCTGATTTTGGATTTTTTTTTTTTTTTTCCAAAATCAGACTTGACACCAGAGAGGTTGAATACCGCACTGAGTCAATGCGGTCTTAGCCTCTCTGGTGTCAACACTCTGTCTGATTTTGGATTTTTTTTTTTTTTCCAAAATCAGACTTGACACCAGAGAGGCTGAATACCGCACTGAGTCAATGTGGTCTTAGCCTCTCTGGTCTCAACACTCTGTCTGATTTTGGATTTTTTTTTTTTTTTCCAAAATCAGACTTGACACCAGAGAGGCTGAATACCGCACTGAGTCAATGCGGTCTTAGCCTCTCTGGTCTCAACACTCTGTCTGATTTTGGATTTTTTTTTTTTTTTTTCCAAAATCAGACTTGACACCAGAGAGGCTGAATACCGCACTGAGTCAATGCGGTCTTAGCCTCTCTGGTGTCAACACTCTGTCTGATTTTGGATTTTTTTTTTTTTTTTCCAAAATCAGACTTGACACCAGAGAGGCTGAATACCGCACTGAGTCAATGCGGTCTTAGCCTCTCTGGTCTCAACACTCTGTCTGATTTTGGATTTTTTTTTTTTTTTTTCCAAAATCAGACTTGACACCAGAGAGGCTGAATACCGCACTGAGTCAATGCGGTCTTAGCCTCTCTGGTGTCAACACTCTGTCTGATTTTGGATTTTTTTTTTTTTTCCAAAATCAGACTTGACACCAGAGAGGCTGAATACCGCACTGAGTCAATGCGGTCTTAGCCTCTCTGGTCTCAACACTCTGTCTGATTTTGGATTTTTTTTTTTTTTTTTTCCAAAATCAGACTTGACACCAGAGTGGCTGAATACCGCACTGAGTCAATGCGGTCTTAGCCTCTCTGGTGTCAACACTCTGTCTGATTTTGGATTTTTTTTTTTTTTTCCAAAATCAGACTTGACACCAGAGAGGTTGAATACCGCACTGAGTCAATGCGGTCTTAGCCTCTCTGGTCTCAACACTCTGTCTGATTTTGGATTTTTTTTTTTTTTCCCAAAATCAGACTTGACACCAGAGAGGCTGAATACCGCACTGAGTCAATGCGGTCTTAGCCTCTCTGGTCTCAACACTCTGTCTGATTTTGGATTTTTTTTTTTTTCCCCAAAATTAGACTTGACACCAGAGAGGCTGAATACCGCACTGAGTCAATGCGGTCTTAGCCTCTCTGGTCTCAACACTCTGTCTGATTTTGGATATTTTTTTTTTTCCCAAAATCAGACTTGACACCAGAGAGGCTGAATACCGCACTGAGTCAATGCGGTCTTAGCCTCTCTGGTCTCAACACTCTGTCTGATTTTGGATTTTTTTTTTTTCCCAAAATCAGACTTGACACCAGAGAGGCTGAATACCGCACTGAGTCAATGCGATCTTAGCCTCTCTGGTCTCAACACTCTGTCTGATTTTGGATTTTTTTTTTTTCCCCTTAAATCAGAGTATTGACACCAGAGAGGCTGAATACCGCACTGAGTCAATGCGGTCTTAGCCTCTCTGGTCTCAACACTCTGTCTGATTTTGGATTTTTTGTTTTTTTCCCCCAAAATCAGAGTATTGACACCAGAGAGGCTGAATACCGCACTGAGTCAATGCGGTCTTAGCCTCTCTGGTCTCAGCACTCTGTCTGATTTTGGATTTTTTTTTTTTTCCCCAAAATCAGACTTGACACCAGAGAGGCTGAATACCGCACTGAGTCAATGCGGTCTTAGCCTCTCTGGTCTCAACACTCTGTCTGATTTTGGATTTTTTTTTTCTCCCAAAATCAGACTTGACACCAGAGAGGCTGAATACCGCACTGAGTCAATGCGGTCTTAGCCTCTCTGGTCTCAACACTCTGTCTGATTTTGGATTTTTTTGTTTTTTTCCCCCAAAATCAGAGTATTGACACCAGAGAGGCTGAATACCGCACTGAGTCAATGCGGTCTTAGCCTCTCTGGTCTCAACACTCTGTCTGATTTTGGATTTTTTTTTTTTTCCCAAAATCAGACTTGACACCAGAGAGGCTGAATACCGCACTGAGTCAATGCGGTCTTAGCCTCTCTGGTCTCAACACTCTGTCTGATTTTGGATTTTTTTTTTTTTCCCAAAATCAGACTTGACACCAGAGAGGCTGAATACCGCACTGAGTCAATGCGGTCTTAGCCTCTCTGGTCTCAACACTCTGTCTGATTTTGGATTTTTTTTTTTTTTTCCCAAAATCAGACTTGACACCAGAGAGGCTGAATACCGCACTGAGTCAATGCGGTCTTAGCCTCTCTGGTCTCAGCACTCTGTCTGATTTTGGATTTTTTTTTTTTCCCCAAAATCAGACTTGACACCAGAGAGGCTGAATACCGCACTGAGTCAATGCGGTCTTAGCCTCTCTGGTCTCAACACTCTGTCTGATTTTGGATTTTTTTTTTTTTCCCAAAATCAGACTTGACACCAGAGAGGCTGAATACCGCACTGAGTCAATGCGGTCTTAGCCTCTCTGGTCTCAACACTCTGTCTGATTTTGGATTTTTTTGTTTTTTTCCCCCAAAATCAGAGTATTGACACCAGAGAGGCTGAATACCGCACTGAGTCAATGCGGTCTTAGCCTCTCTGGTCTCAACACTCTGTCTGATTTTGGATTTTTTTTTTTTCCCAAAATCAGACTTGACACCAGAGAGGCTGAATACCGCACTGAGTCAATGCGGTCTTAGCCTCTCTGGTCTCAACACTCTGTCTGATTTTGGATTTTTTTTTTTTTCCCAAAATCAGACTTGACACCAGAGAGGCTGAATACCGCACTGAGTCAATGCGGTCTTAGCCTCTCTGGTCTCAACACTCTGTCTGATTTTGGATTTTTTTTTTTTTTCCCAAAATCAGACTTGACACCAGAGAGGCTGAATACCGCACTGAGTCAATGCGGTCTTAGCCTCTCTGGTCTCAACACTCTGTCTGATTTTGGATTTTTTTTTTTTTTTCCCAAAATCAGACTTGACACCAGAGAGGCTGAATACCGCACTGAGTCAATGCGGTCTTAGCCTCTCTCGTCTCAACACTCTGTCTGATTTTGGATTTTTTTTTTTTTCCCAAAATCAGACTTGACACCAGAGAGGCTGAATACCGCACTGAGTCAATGCGGTCTTAGCCTCTCTGGTCTCAACACTCTGTCTGATTTTGGATTTTTTTTCTTTTTTCCCAAAATCAGACTTGACACCAGAGAGGCTGAATACCGCACTGAGTCAATGCAGTCTTAGCCTCTCTGGTCTCAACACTCTGTCTGATTTTGGATTTTTTTTTTTTTTTCCCAAAATCAGACTTGACACCAGAGAGGCTGAATACCGCACTGAGTCAATGCGGTCTTAGCCTCTCTGGTCTCAACACTCTGTCTGATTTTGGATTTTTTTTTTTTTTCCCAAAATCAGACTTGACACCAGAGAGGCTGAATACCGCACTGAGTCAATGCGGTCTTAGCCTCTCTGGTGTCAACACTCTGTCTGATTTTGGATTTTTTTTTTTTTTTTTTCAAAATCAGACTTGACACCAGAGAGGCTGAATACCGCACTGAGTCAATGCGGTCTTAGCCTCTCTGGTCTCAACACTCTGTCTGATTTTTTTTTTTTTTTTTTTTTTTTCCAAAATCAGACTTGACACCAGAGAGGCTGAATACCGCACTGAGTCAATGCGGTCTTAGCCTCTCTGGTGTCAACACTCTGTCTGATTTTGGATTTTTTTTTTTTTTTCCAAAATCAGACTTGACACCAGAGAGGCTGAATACCGCACTGAGTCAATGCGGTCTTAGCCTCTCTGGTCTCAACACTCTGTCTGATTTTGGATTTTTTTTTTTTTTTTCCAAAATCAGACTTGACACCAGAGAGGCTGAATACCGCACTGAGTCAATGCGGTCTTAGCCTCTCTGGTGTCAACACTCTGTCTGATTTTGGATTTTTTTTTTTTTTTTCCAAAATCAGACTTGACACCAGAGAGGCTGAATACCGCACTGAGCCAATGCGGTCTTAGCCTCTCTGGTCTCAACACTCTGTCTGATTTTGGATTTTTTTTTTTTTTTTCCAAAATCAGACTTGACACCAGAGGAGGCTGAATACCGCACTGAGTCAATGCGGTCTTAGCCTCTCTGGTGTCAACACTCTGTCTGATTTTGGATTTTTTTTTTTTTTTCCAAAATCAGACTTGACACCAGAGAGGCTGAATACCGCACTGAGTCAATGCGGTCTTAGCCTCTCTGGTCTCAACACTCTGTCTGATTTTGGATTTTTTTTTTTTTTTTTTTCCAAAATCAGACTTGACACCAGAGTGGCTGAATACCACACTGAGTCAATGCGGTCTTAGCCTCTCTGGTGTCAACACTCTGTCTGATTTTGGATTTTTTTTTTTTTTTTTCCAAAATCAGACTTGACACCAGAGAGGTTGAATACCGCACTGAGTCAATGCGGTCTTAGCCTCTCTGGTCTCAACACTCTGTCTGATTTTGGATTTTTTTTTTTTTTTCCAAAATCAGACTTGACACCAGAGAGGCTGAATACCGCACTGAGTCAATGCGGTCTTAGCCTCTCTGGTGTCAACACTGTCTGATTTTGGATTTTTTTTTTTTTTTTCCCCCAAAATCAGACTTGACACCAGAGAGGCTGAATACCGCACTGAGTCAATGCGGTCTTAGCCTCTCTGGTCTCAACACTCTGTCTGATTTTGGATTTTTTTTTTTTTTTTTTTTTCCAAAATCAGACTTGACACCAGAGTGGCTGAATACCGCACTGAGTCAATGCGGTCTTAGCCTCTCTGGTGTCAACACTCTGTCTGATTTTGGATTTTTTTTTTTTTTCCAAAATCAGACTTGACACCAGAGAGGCTGAATACCGCACTGAGTCAATGCGGTCTTAGCCTCTCTGGTCTCAACACTCTGTCTGATTTTGGATTTTTTTTTTTTTTTTTTTCCAAAATCAGACTTGACACCAGAGTGGCTGAATACCGCACTGAGTCAATGCGGTCTTAGCCTCTCTGGTGTCAACACTCTGTCTGATTTTGGATTTTTTTTTTTTTTTTCCAAAATCAGACTTGACACCAGAGAGGTTGAATACCGCACTGAGTCAATGCGGTCTTAGCCTCTCTGGTGTCAACACTCTGTCTGATTTTGGATTTTTTTTTTTTTTTTCCAAAATCAGACTTGACACCAGAGAGGCTGAATACCGCACTGAGTCAATGCGGTCTTAGCCTCTCTGGTCTCAACACTCTGTCTGATTTTGGATTTTTTTTTTTTTTTTCCAAAATCAGACTTGACACCAGAGAGGCTGAATACCGCACTGAGTCAATGCGGTCTTAGCCTCTCTGGTCTCAACACTCTGTCTGATTTTGGATTTTTTTTTTTTTTTTTCCAAAATCAGACTTGACACCAGAGAGGCTGAATACCGCACTGAGTCAATGCGGTCTTAGCCTCTCTGGTGTCAACACTCTGTCTGATTTTGGATTTTTTTTTTTTTTTTCCAAAATCAGACTTGACACCAGAGAGGCTGAATACCGCACTGAGTCAATGCGGTCTTAGCCTCTCTGGTCTCAACACTCTGTCTGATTTTGGATTTTTTTTTTTTTTTTCCAAAATCAGACTTGACACCAGAGAGGCTGAATACCGCACTGAGTCAATGCGGTCTTAGCCTCTCTGGTGTCAACACTCTGTCTGATTTTGGATTTTTTTTTTTTTTTTCCAAAATCAGACTTGACACCAGAGAGGCTGAATACCGCACTGAGTCAATGCCGTCTTAGCCTCTCTGGTCTCAACACTCTGTCTGATTTTGGATTTTTTTTTTTTTTTTTTCCAAAATCAGACTTGACACCAGAGTGGCTGAATACCGCACTGAGTCAATGCGGTCTTAGCCTCTCTGGTGTCAACACTCTGTCTGATTTTGGATTTTTTTTTTTTTTTTCCAAAATCAGACTTGACACCAGAGAGGTTGAATACCGCACTGAGTCAATGCGGTCTTAGCCTCTCTGGTCTCAACACTCTGTCTGATTTTGGATTTTTTTTTTTTTTTTCCAAAATCAGACTTGACACCAGAGAGGCTGAATACCGCACTGAGTCAATGCGGTCTTAGCCTCTCTGGTGTCAACACTGTCTGATTTTGGATTTTTTTTTTTTTTTTTTCCCAAAATCAGACTTGACACCAGAGAGGCTGAATACCGCACTGAGTCAATGCGGTCTTAGCCTCTCTGGTGTCAACACTCTGTCTGATTTTGGATTTTTTTTTTTTTTTTCCAAAATCAGACTTGACACCAGAGAGGCTGAATACCGCACTGAGTCAATGCGGTCTTAGCCTCTCTGGTCTCAACACTCTGTCTGATTTTGGATTTTTTTTTTTTTTTCCAAAATCAGACTTGACACCAGAGAGGCTGAATACCGCACTGAGTCAATGCGGTCTTAGCCTCTCTGGTGTCAACACTCTGTCTGATTTTGGATTTTTTTTTTTTTTTTTCCAAAATCAGACTTGACACCAGAGAGGCTGAATACCGCACTGAGTCAATGCGGTCTTAGCCTCTCTGGTGTCAACACTGTCTGATTTTGGATTTTTTTTTTTTTTTTTTCCCAAAATCAGACTTGACACCAGAGAGGCTGAATACCGCACTGAGTCAATGCGGTCTTAGCCTCTCTGGTCTCAACACTCTGTCTGATTTTGGATTTTTTTTTTTTTTTTTTTCCAAAATCAGACTTGACACCAGAGTGGCTGAATACCGCACTGAGTCAATGCGGTCTTAGCCTCTCTGGTCTCAACACTCTGTCTGATTTTGGATTTTTTTTTTTTTTTTTTCCAAAATCAGACTTGACACCAGAGTGGCTGAATACCGCACTGAGTCAATGCGGTCTTAGCCTCTCTGGTGTCAACACTCTGTCTGATTTTGGATTTTTTTTTTTTTTTTTCCAAAATCAGACTTGACACCAGAGAGGTTGAATACCGCACTGAGTCAATGCGGTCTTAGCCTCTCTGGTGTCAACACTCTGTCTGATTTTGGATTTTTTTTTTTTTTTCCAAAATCAGACTTGACACCAGAGAGGCTGAATACCGCACTGAGTCAATGCGGTCTTAGCCTCTCTGGTCTCAACACTCTGTCTGATTTTGGATTTTTTTTTTTTTTTCCAAAATCAGACTTGACACCAGAGAGGCTGAATACCGCACTGAGTCAATGCGGTCTTAGCCTCTCTGGTCTCAACACTCTGTCTGA
Organism: Poromitra crassiceps; assembly: GCF_964638095.1. Classification (NCBI taxonomy): domain Eukaryota; kingdom Metazoa; phylum Chordata; class Actinopteri; order Beryciformes; family Melamphaidae; genus Poromitra; species Poromitra crassiceps. The sequence continues at coordinate 146,194 of NW_028151981.1, forward strand.
TTTTGGATTTTTTTTTTTTTTTTTCCAAAATCAGACTTGACACCAGAGAGGCTGAATACCGCACTGAGTCAATGCGGTCTTAGCCTCTCTGGTGTCAACACTCTGTCTGATTTTGGATTTTTTTTTTTTTTTTCCAAAATCAGACTTGACACCAGAGAGGCTGAATACCGCACTGAGTCAATGCGGTCTTAGCCTCTCTGGTCTCAACACTCTGTCTGATTTTGGATTTTTTTTTTTTTTTTTCCAAAATCAGACTTGACACCAGAGAGGCTGAATACCGCACTGAGTCAATGCGGTCTTAGCCTCTCTGGTGTCAACACTCTGTCTGATTTTGGATTTTTTTTTTTTTTTCCAAAATCAGACTTGACACCAGAGAGGCTGAATACCGCACTGAGTCAATGCGGTCTTAGCCTCTCTGGTCTCAACACTCTGTCTGATTTTGGATTTTTTTTTTTTTTCCAAAATCAGACTTGACACCAGAGAGGCTGAATACCGCACTGAGTCAATGCGGTCTTAGCCTCTCTGGTGTCAACACTCTGTCTGATTTTGGATTTTTTTTTTTTTTTTTTCCAAAATCAGACTTGACACCAGAGAGGCTGAATACCGCACTGAGTCAATGCGGTCTTAGCCTCTCTGGTGTCAACACTGTCTGATTTTGGATTTTTTTTTTTTTTTTTTCCCAAAATCAGACTTGACACCAGAGAGGCTGAATACCGCACTGAGTCAATGCGGTCTTAGCCTCTCTGGTCTCAACACTCTGTCTGATTTTGGATTTTTTTTTTTTTTTTTTTTTCCAAAATCAGACTTGACACCAGAGTGGCTGAATACCGCACTGAGTCAATGCGGTCTTAGCCTCTCTGGTCTCAACACTCTGTCTGATTTTGGATTTTTTTTTTTTTTTTTTTCCAAAATCAGACTTGACACCAGAGAGGTTGAATACCGCACTGAGTCAATGCGGTCTTAGCCTCTCTGGTGTCAACACTCTGTCTGATTTTGGATTTTTTTTTTTTTTTCCAAAATCAGACTTGACACCAGAGAGGCTGAATACCGCACTGAGTCAATGCGGTCTTAGCCTCTCTGGTCTCAACACTCTGTCTGATTTTGGATTTTTTTTTTTTTTTTCCAAAATAAGACTTGACACCAGAGAGGCTGAATACCGCACTGAGTCAATGCGGTCTTAGCCTCTCTGGTCTCAACACTCTGTCTGATTTTGGATTTTTTTTTTTTTTTTTCCAAAATCAGACTTGACACCAGAGAGGCTGAATACCGCACTGAGTCAATGCGGTCTTAGCCTCTCTGGTGTCAACACTCTGTCTGATTTTGGATTTTTTTTTTTTTTTTCCAAAATCAGACTTGACACCAGAGAGGCTGAATACCGCACTGAGTCAATGCGGTCTTAGCCTCTCTGGTCTCAACACTCTGTCTGATTTTGGATTTTTTTTTTTTTTTTTCCAAAATCAGACTTGACACCAGAGAGGCTGAATACCGCACTGAGTCAATGCGGTCTTAGCCTCTCTGGTGTCAACACTCTGTCTGATTTTGGATTTTTTTTTTTTTTTTCCAAAATCAGACTTGACACCAGAGAGGCTGAATACCGCACTGAGTCAATGCCGTCTTAGCCTCTCTGGTCTCAACACTCTGTCTGATTTTGGATTTTTTTTTTTTTTTTTTTCCAAAATCAGACTTGACACCAGAGTGGCTGAATACCGCACTGAGTCAATGCGGTCTTAGCCTCTCTGGTGTCAACACTCTGTCTGATTTTGGATTTTTTTTTTTTTTTCCAAAATCAGACTTGACACCAGAGAGGTTGAATACCGCACTGAGTCAATGCGGTCTTAGCCTCTCTGGTCTCAACACTCTGTCTGATTTTGGATTTTTTTTTTTTTTTCCCAAAATCAGACTTGACACCAGAGAGGCTGAATACCGCACTGAGTCAATGCGGTCTTAGCCTCTCTGGTCTCAACACTCTGTCTGATTTTGGATTTTTTTTTTTTTTCCCAAAATCAGACTTGACACCAGAGAGGCTGAATACCGCACTGAGTCAATGCGGTCTTAGCCTCTCTGGTCTCAACACTCTCTCTGATTTTGGATTTTTTTTTTTTTTCCCAAAATCAGACTTGACACCAGAGAGGCTGAATACCGCACTGAGTCAATGCGGTCTTAGCCTCTCTGGTCTCAACACTCTGTCTGATTTTGGATTTTTTTTTTTTTTCCCAAAATCAGACTTGACACCAGAGAGGCTGAATACCGCACTGAGTCAATGCGATCTTAGCCTCTCTGGTCTCAACACTCTGTCTGATTTTGGATTTTTTTTTTTTCCCCTTAAATCAGAGTATTGACACCAGAGAGGCTGAATACCGCACTGAGTCAATGCGGTCTTAGCCTCTCTGGTCTCAACACTCTGTCTGATTTTGGATTTTTTGTTTTTTTCCCCCAAAATCAGAGTATTGACACCAGAGAGGCTGAATACCGCACTGAGTCAATGCGGTCTTAGCCTCTCTGGTGTCAACACTCTGTCTGATTTTGGATTTTTTTTTTTTTTCCAAAATCAGACTTGACACTAGAGAGGCTGAATACCGCACTGAGTCAATGCGGTCTTAGCCTCTCTGGACTCAACACTCTGTCTGATTTTGGATTTTTTTTTTTTTTTTTTCCAAAATCAGACTTGACACCAGAGAGGCTGAATACCGCACTGAGTCAATGCGGTCTTAGCCTCTCTGGTGTCAACACTCTGTCTGATTTTGGATTTTTTTTTTTTTTTTCCAAAATCAGACTTGACACCAGAGAGGCTGAATACCGCACTGAGTCAATGCGGTCTTAGCCTCTCTGGTCTCAACACTCTGTCTGATTTTGGATTTTTTTTTTTTTTCCAAAATCAGACTTGACACCAGAGAGGCTGAATACCGCACTGAGTCAATGCGGTCTTAGCCTCTCTGGTGTCAACACTCTGTCTGATTTTGGATTTTTTTTTTTTTTTTTCCAAAATCAGACTTGACACCAGAGAGGCTGAATACCGCACTGAGTCAATGCGGTCTTAGCCTCTCTGGTGTCAACACTGTCTGATTTTGGATTTTTTTTTTTTTTTTTTTCCCAAAATCAGACTTGACACCAGAGAGGCTGAATACCGCACTGAGTCAATGCGGTCTTAGCCTCTCTGGTCTCAACACTCTGTCTGATTTTGGATTTTTTTTTTTTTTTTTTTTCCAAAATCAGACTTGACACCAGAGTGGCTGAATACCGCACTGAGTCAATGCGGTCTTAGCCTCTCTGGTGTCAACACTCTGTCTGATTTTGGATTTTTTTTTTTTTCCAAAATCAGACTTGACACCAGAGAGGTTGAATACCGCACTGAATCAATGCGGTCTTAGCCTCTCTGGTGTCAACACTCTGTCTGATTTTGGATTTTTTTTTTTTTTTCCAAAATCAGACTTGACACCAGAGAGGCTGAATACCGCACTGAGTCAATGCGGTCTTAGCCTCTCTGGTCTCAACACTCTGTCTGATTTTGGATTTTTTTTTTTTTTTTTTCCAAAATCAGACTTGACACCAGAGAGGTTGAATACCGCACTGAGTCAATGCGGTCTTAGCCTCTCTGGTGTCAACACTCTGTCTGATTTTGGATTTTTTTTTTTTTTCTTCAAAATCAGACTTGACACCAGAGAGGCTGAATACCGCACTGAGTCAATGCGGTCTTAGCCTCTCTGGTCTCAACACTCTGTCTGATTTTGGATTTTTTTTTTTTTTTTTCCAAAATCAGACTTGACACCAGAGAGGCTGAATACCGCACTGAGTCAATGCGGTCTTAGCCTCTCTGGTGTCAACACTCTGTCTGATTTTGGATTTTTTTTTTTTTTTCCAAAATCAGACTTGACACCAGAGAGGCTGAATACCGCACTGAGTCAATGCGGTCTTAGCCTCTCTGGTCTCAACACTCTGTCTGATTTTGGATTTTTTTTTTTTTTTTTCCAAAATCAGACTTGACACCAGAGAGGTTGAATACCGCACTGAGTCAATGCGGTCTTAGCCTCTCTGGTGTCAACACTCTGTCTGATTTTGGATTTTTTTTTTTTTTTCCAAAATCAGACTTGACACCAGAGTGGCTGAATACCGCACTGAGTCAATGCGGTCTTAGCCTCTCTGGTGTCAACACTCTGTCTGATTTTGGATTTTTTTTTTTTTTTTCCAAAATCAGACTTGACACCAGAGAGGTTGAATACCGCACTGAGTCAATGCGGTCTTAGCCTCTCTGGTGTCAACACTCTGTCTGATTTTGGATTTTTTTTTTTTTTTCCAAAATCAGACTTGACACCAGAGAGGCTGAATACCGCACTGAGTCAATGCGGTCTTAGCCTCTCTGGTCTCAACACTCTGTCTGATTTTGGATTTTTTTTTTTTTTTCCAAAATCAGACTTGACACCAGAGAGGCTGAATACCGCACTGAGTCAATGCGGTCTTAGCCTCTCTGGTCTCAACACTCTGTCTGATTTTGGATTTTTTTTTTTTTTTTTCCAAAATCAGACTTGACACCAGAGAGGCTGAATACCGCACTGAGTCAATGCGGTCTTAGCCTCTCTGGTGTCAACACTCTGTCTGATTTTGGATTTTTTTTTTTTTTTCCAAAATCAGACTTGACACCAGAGAGGCTGAATACCGCACTGAGTCAATGCGGTCTTAGCCTCTCTGGTCTCAACACTGTCTGATTTTGGATTTTTTTTTTTTTTTTTCCAAAATCAGACTTGACACCAGAGAGGCTGAATACCGCACTGAGTCAATGCGGTCTTAGCCTCTCTGGTGTCAACACTCTGTCTGATTTTGGATTTTTTTTTTTTTTCCAAAATCAGACTTGACACCAGAGAGGCTGAATACCGCACTGAGTCAATGCGGTCTTAGCCTCTCTGGTCTCAACACTCTGTCTGATTTTGGATTTTTTTTTTTTTTTTTTCCAAAATCAGACTTGACACCAGAGTGGCTGAATACCGCACTGAGTCAATGCGGTCTTAGCCTCTCTGGTGTCAACACTCTGTCTGATTTTGGATTTTTTTTTTTTTTTCCAAAATCAGACTTGACACCAGAGAGGTTGAATACCGCACTGAGTCAATGCGGTCTTAGCCTCTCTGGTCTCAACACTCTGTCTGATTTTGGATTTTTTTTTTTTTTCCCAAAATCAGACTTGACACCAGAGAGGCTGAATACCGCACTGAGTCAATGCGGTCTTAGCCTCTCTGGTCTCAACACTCTGTCTGATTTTGGATTTTTTTTTTTCTCCCCAAAATCAGACTTGACACCAGAGAGGCTCAATACCGCACTGAGTCAATGCGGTCTTAGCCTCTCTGGTCTCAACACTCTGTCTGATTTTGGATTTTTTTTTTTTTTTCCCAAAATCAGACTTGACACCAGAGAGGCTGAATACCGCACTGAGTCAATGCGGTCTTAGCCTCTCTGGTCTCAACACTCTGTCTGATTTTGGATTTTTTTTTTTTTCCCAAAATCAGACTTGACACCAGAGAGGCTGAATACCGCACTGAGTCAATGCGGTCTTAGCCTCTCTGGTCTCAACACTCTGTCTGATTTTGGATTTTTTTTTTTTTCCCAAAATCAGACTTGACACCAGAGAGGCTGAATACCGCACTGAGTCAATGCGATCTTAGCCTCTCTGGTCTCAACACTCTGTCTGATTTTGGATTTTTTTTTTCCCCTTAAATCAGAGTATTGACACCAGAGAGGCTGAATACCGCACTGAGTCAATGCGGTCTTAGCCTCTCTGGTCTCAACACTCTGTCTGATTTTGGATTTTTTGTTTTTTTCCCCCAAAATCAGAGTATTGACACCAGAGAGGCTGAATACCGCACTGAGTCAATGCGGTCTTAGCCTCTCTGGTCTCAGCACTCTGTCTGATTTTGGATTTTTTTTTTTTTCCCCAAAATCAGACTTGACACCAGAGAGGCTGAATACCGCACTGAGTCAATGCGGTCTTAGCCTCTCTGGTCTCAACACTCTGTCTGATTTTGGATTTTTTTTTTTTTCCCAAAATCAGACTTGACACCAGAGAGGCTGAATACCGCACTGAGTCAATGCGGTCTTAGCCTCTCTGGTCTCAACACTCTGTCTGATTTTGGATTTTTTTGTTTTTTTCCCCCAAAATCAGAGTATTGACACCAGAGAGGCTGAATACCGCACTGAGTCAATGCGGTCTTAGCCTCTCTGGTCTCAACACTCTGTCTGATTTTGGATTTTTTTTTTTTTCCCAAAATCAGACTTGACACCAGAGAGGCTGAATACCGCACTGAGTCAATGCGGTCTTAGCCTCTCTGGTCTCAACACTCTGTCTGATTTTGGATTTTTTTTTTTTTCCCAAAATCAGACTTGACACCAGAGAGGCTGAATAATACCGCACTGAGTCAATGCGGTCTTAGCCTCTCTGGTCTCAACACTCTGTCTGATTTTGGATTTTTTTTTTTTTTTCCCAAAATCAGACTTGACACCAGAGAGGCTGAATACCGCACTGAGTCAATGCGGTCTTAGCCTCTCTGGTCTCAGCACTCTGTCTGATTTTGGATTTTTTTTTTTTCCCCCAAAATCAGACTTGACACCAGAGAGGCTGAATACCGCACTGAGTCAATGCGGTCTTAGCCTCTCTGGTCTCAACACTCTGTCTGATTTTGGATTTTTTTTTTTTTCCCAAAATCAGACTTGACACCAGAGAGGCTGAATACCGCACTGAGTCAATGCGGTCTTAGCCTCTCTGGTCTCAACACTCTGTCTGATTTTGGATTTTTTTGTTTTTTTCCCCCAAAATCAGAGTATTGACACCAGAGAGGCTGAATACCGCACTGAGTCAATGCGGTCTTAGCCTCTCTGGTGTCAACACTCTGTCTGATTTTGGATTTTTTTTTTTTTTTCCAAAATCAGACTTGACACCAGAGAGGCTGAATACCGCACTGAGTCAATGCGGTCTTAGCCTCTCTGGTCTCAACACTCTGTCTGATTTTGGATTTTTTTTTTTTTTCCAAAATCAGACTTGACACCAGAGAGGCTGAATACCGCACTGAGTCAATGCGGTCTTAGCCTCTCTGGTCTCAACACTCTGTCTGATTTTGGATTTTTTTTTTTTTTTTCCAAAATCAGACTTGACACCAGAGAGGCTGAATACCGCACTGAGTCAATGCGGTCTTAGCCTCTCTGGTGTCAACACTCTGTCTGATTTTGGATTTTTTTTTTTTTTTCCAAAATCAGACTTGACACCAGAGAGGCTGAATACCGCACTGAGTCAATGCGGTCTTAGCCTCTCTGGTCTCAACACTGTCTGATTTTGGATTTTTTTTTTTTTTTTCCAAAATCAGACTTGACACCAGAGAGGCTGAATACCGCACTGAGTCAATGCGGTCTTAGCCTCTCTGGTGTCAACACTCTGTCTGATTTTGGATTTTTTTTTTTTTTCCAAAATCAGACTTGACACCAGAGAGGCTGAATACCGCACTGAGTCAATGCGGTCTTAGCCTCTCTGGTCTCAACACTCTGTCTGATTTTGGATTTTTTTTTTTTTTTTTTCCAAAATCAGACTTGACACCAGAGTGGCTGAATACCGCACTGAGTCAATGCGGTCTTAGCCTCTCTGGTGTCAACACTCTGTCTGATTTTGGATTTTTTTTTTTTTTTCCAAAATCAGACTTGACACCAGAGAGGTTGAATACCGCACTGAGTCAATGCGGTCTTAGCCTCTCTGGTCTCAACACTCTGTCTGATTTTGGATTTTTTTTTTTTTTCCCAAAATCAGACTTGACACCAGAGAGGCTGAATACCGCACTGAGTCAATGCGGTCTTAGCCTCTCTGGTCTCAACACTCTGTCTGATTTTGGATTTTTTTTTTCTCCCCAAAATCAGACTTGACACCAGAGAGGCTCAATACCGCACTGAGTCAATGCGGTCTTAGCCTCTCTGGTCTCAACACTCTGTCTGATTTTGGATTTTTTTTTTTTTTTCCCAAAATCAGACTTGACACCAGAGAGGCTGAATACCGCACTGAGTCAATGCGGTCTTAGCCTCTCTGGTCTCAACACTCTGTCTGATTTTGGATTTTTTTTTTTTTCCCAAAATCAGACTTGACACCAGAGAGGCTGAATACCGCACTGAGTCAATGCGGTCTTAGCCTCTCTGGTCTCAACACTCTGTCTGATTTTGGATTTTTTTTTTTTTCCCAAAATCAGACTTGACACCAGAGAGGCTGAATACCGCACTGAGTCAATGCGATCTTAGCCTCTCTGGTCTCAACACTCTGTCTGATTTTGGATTTTTTTTTTCCCCTTAAATCAGAGTATTGACACCAGAGAGGCTGAATACCGCACTGAGTCAATGCGGTCTTAGCCTCTCTGGTCTCAACACTCTGTCTGATTTTGGATTTTTTGTTTTTTTCCCCCAAAATCAGAGTATTGACACCAGAGAGGCTGAATACCGCACTGGGTCAATGCGGTCTTAGCCTCTCTGGTCTCAGCACTCTGTCTGATTTTGGATTTTTTTTTTTTTCCCCAAAATCAGACTTGACACCAGAGAGGCTGAATACCGCACTGAGTCAATGCGGTCTTAGCCTCTCTGGTCTCAACACTCTGTCTGATTTTGGATTTTTTTTTTTTTCCCAAAATCAGACTTGACACCAGAGAGGCTGAATACCGCACTGAGTCAATGCGGTCTTAGCCTCTCTGGTCTCAACACTCTGTCTGATTTTGGATTTTTTTGTTTTTTTCCCCAAAATCAGAGTATTGACACCAGAGAGGCTGAATACCGCACTGAGTCAATGCGGTCTTAGCCTCTCTGGTCTCAACACTCTGTCTGATTTTGGATTTTTTTTTTTTTCCCAAAATCAGACTTGACACCAGAGAGGCTGAATACCGCACTGAGTCAATGCGGTCTTAGCCTCTCTGGTCTCAACACTCTGTCTGATTTTGGATTTTTTTTTTTTTCCCAAAATCAGACTTGACACCAGAGAGGCTGAATACCGCACTGAGTCAATGCGGTCTTAGCCTCTCTGGTCTCAACACTCTGTCTGATTTTGGATTTTTTTTTTTTTTTCCCAAAATCAGACTTGACACCAGAGAGGCTGAATACCGCACTGAGTCAATGCGGTCTTAGCCTCTCTGGTCTCAGCACTCTGTCTGATTTTGGATTTTTTTTTTTTCCCCCAAAATCAGACTTGACACCAGAGAGGCTGAATACCGCACTGAGTCAATGCGGTCTTAGCCTCTCTGGTCTCAACACTCTGTCTGATTTTGGATTTTTTTTTTTTTCCCAAAATCAGACTTGACACCAGAGAGGCTGAATACCGCACTGAGTCAATGCGGTCTTAGCCTCTCTGGTCTCAACACTCTGTCTGATTTTGGATTTTTTTGTTTTTTTCCCCCAAAATCAGAGTATTGACACCAGAGAGGCTGAATACCGCACTGAGTCAATGCGGTCTTAGCCTCTCTGGTCTCAACACTCTGTCTGATTTTGGATTTCTTTTTTTTTTCCCAAAATCAGACTTGACACCAGAGAGGCTGAATACCGCACTGAGTCAATGCGGTCTTAGCCTCTCTGGTCTCAACACTCTGTCTGATTTTGGATTTTTTTTTTTTTTTTTTTCCAAAATCAGACTTGACACCAGAGTGGCTGAATACCGCACTGAGTCAATGCGGTCTTAGCCTCTCTGGTGTCAACACTCTGTCTGATTTTGGATTTTTTTTTTTTTCTCCAAAATCAGACTTGACACCAGAGAGGTTGAATACCGCACTGAGTCAATGCGGTCTTAGCCTCTCTGGTGTCAACACTCTGTCTGATTTTGGATTTTTTTTTTTTTTCCAAAATCAGACTTGACACCAGAGAGGCTGAATACCGCACTGAGTCAATGCGGTCTTAGCCTCTCTGGTCTCAACACTCTGTCTGATTTTGGATTTTTTTTTTTTTTTCCAAAATCAGACTTGACACCAGAGAGGCTGAATACCGCACTGAGTCAATGCGGTCTTAGCCTCTCTGGTCTCAACACTCTGTCTGATTTTGGATTTTTTTTTTTTTTTTTTCCAAAATCAGACTTGACACCAGAGAGGCTGAATACCGCACTGAGTCAATGCGGTCTTAGCCTCTCTGGTGTCAACACTCTGTCTGATTTTGGATTTTTTTTTTTTTTTCCAAAATCAGACTTGACACCAGAGAGGCTGAATACCGCACTGAGTCAATGCGGTCTTAGCCTCTCTGGTCTCAACACTCTGTCTGATTTTGGATTTTTTTTTTTTTTTTTCCAAAATCAGACTTGACACCAGAGAGGCTGAATACCGCACTGAGTCAATGCGGTCTTAGCCTCTCTGGTGTCAACACTCTGTCTGATTTTGGATTTTTTTTTTTTTTCCAAAATCAGACTTGACACCAGAGAGGCTGAATACCGCACTGAGTCAATGCGGTCTTAGCCTCTCTGGTCTCAACACTCTGTCTGATTTTGGATTTTTTTTTTTTTTTTTTCCAAAATCAGACTTGACACCAGAGTGGCTGAATACCGCACTGAGTCAATGCGGTCTTAGCCTCTCTGGTGCTCAACACTCTGTCTGATTTTGGATTTTTTTTTTTTTTTCCAAAATCAGACTTGACACCAGAGAGGCTGAATACCGCACTGAGTCAATGCGGTCTTAGCCTCTCTGGTCTCAACACTCTGTCTGATTTTGGATTTTTTTTTTTTTTTTTCCAAAATCAGACTTGACACCAGAGAGGCTGAATACCGCACTGAGTCAATGCGGTCTTAGCCTCTCTGGTCTCAACACTCTGTCTGATTTTGGATTTTTTTTTTTTTCCCAAAATCAGACTTGACACCAGAGAGGCTGAATACCGCACTGAGTCAATGCGGTCTTAGCCTCTCTGGTCTCAACACTCTGTCTGATTTTGGATTTTTTTTTTTTTCCCAAAATCAGACTTGACACCAGAGAGGCTGAATACCGCACTGAGTCAATGCGGTCTTAGCCTCTCTGGTCTCAACACTCTGTCTGATTTTGGATTTTTTTTTTTTTTCCCAAAATCAGACTTGACACCAGAGAGGCTGAATACCGCACTGAGTCAATGCGGTCTTAGCCTCTCTGGTCTCAACACTCTGTCTGATTTTGGATTTTTTTTTTTTTCCCAAAATCAGACTTGACACCAGAGAGGCTGAATACCGCACTGAGTCAATGCGGTCTTAGCCTCTCTGGTCTCAACACTCTGTCTGATTTTGGATTTTTTTTTTTTTTCCCAAAATCAGACTTGACACCAGAGAGGCTGAATACCGCACTGAGTCAATGCGGTCTTAGCCTCTCTGGTCTCAACACTCTGTCTGATTTTGGATTTTTTTTTTTTTCCCAAAATCAGACTTGACACCAGAGAGGCTGAATACCGCACTGAGTCAATGCGGTCTTAGCCTCTCTGGTCTCAACACTCTGTCTGATTTTGGATTTTTTTTTTTTTCCCCAAAATCAGACTTGACACCAGAGAGGCTGAATACCGCACTGAGTCAATGCGGTCTTAGCCTCTCTGGTCTCAACACTCTGTCTGATTTTGGATTTTTTTTTTTTTCCCAAAATCAGACTTGACACCAGAGAGGCTGAATACCGCACTGAGTCAATGCGGTCTTAGCCTCTCTGGTCTCAACACTCTGTCTGATTTTGGATTTATTTTTTTCCCCCCAAAATCAGACTTGACACCAGAGAGGCTGAAT